>NC_060894.1:3880000-3920000 GCF_014805685.1 Silurus meridionalis | reverse complement strand
AGCCCACAAGAGCTGCAGATTTGGAGATGCTCTGACCCAGACGTCTAGACGTCACAATTTCCTCGTCAAACTTGCTCAAATCCTTACGCTTGCCCATTTTTCCTGCTTCTGACACATCAACTTTGAGGGCAAATTGTTAATTTGCTGCCTAATATAACCTGATATATTTTAAATATCACACAATAACTTCAATGCTAACACTTATCAGAGGTAAACAATAGTTTTGTGTTCATTATTTTGGAGTACACATCCACAACATGTCCAGAAGTTTGTGAGCACCTGATGGTCACACCCTTATGTGCTGGTTCAAACATCTCATTCCAAACTTCACTCTTAACATTTGTATTTCGATTTTGAAATCTCCGGTCGGAAGGGGCTCAGGTTAGATTTTAATTAGCTATTAAGTATTTATTTAACTTTTTTGTGTATATAAAATTTGAAATGAAAATAAACCTTTGCCTGAAACATGTATTAGTTATGATAAATAATGTTACTAAAAAAAATTCTATCAAATGTATTTACTTAATCCCATTTTGTATTTATTTTTTATAGTAACAGTATTAAGATTTACTTTGACCAAACAAATACATAAATGTACAGTTTTCCATTTTGTTTTCATTGAAAAATCCTCCTCTAGCATGAAGAACAGCTTTACACACTCTTGGCATCTGGGCAGTTCCTTTCTCCAAACATTGAGCTGAAATACTTTACTATGTCTCCTGTAAAACTTACCAAAGGTCTTCTTCACTAGCTGGTTCTTCACTAGATTTCTTTCTGACCTTGCAATGAAGCAGTTCATTAGGATTTAGGTGCAGGGACTGGACAGGCCATTACATGAAACAGCTGTTTGCTCTCTTAAAAACGCTCACAGGGGTTGGACGTAGGCTTCAGCTTTCATTGTCATTGTCTTGTTGTATGGTGAATTTGGTACCAATTAGCTGCAGTCCAGCCGCAATTGCGTGGTGCTGAAATACAGAATGGTTAAAAGAAACTTGAGAAGTATAATGTGCTGATGTCATTGCCTAATGTGTATATATACACACACACACACACACACACACACACACACACACACACACACACACACACACACACGTACACAAATATAAATTGTACGTACAGCATTGAAATGAACATTTTGTGTTGTAGCGATGCTAATATTTTGTGTTTCACAGCACAGCCAGTTACACTAGTGCTCTGATGCTTGTCTGTGATTCATATGTTAAATACACCTTCATGCAACACACACACACACACACACACACACACACCGCACACAATTCCACACTTCATGTGCCTCAAACACTCAAATGATCAGAGGGTTGTTTTTCTTGTGTTTATTAAACCTTGATGCTTTAAAAACATCTAATTAGCATTTATCCTCGGGCTAATAGCAAGCATTATCTCACACACTTCAAGGATGTGCAACGCTGTGTAGGTTGATGAAGCGCTCTCCTTCACTTAAAACACTTGTGAGGTGAGTATGAGATCTCCTCTTTAGTATGTCAATAGGCAAAAACATTGAGGGGGCATCAGTCGTGGCCCTGAGGTGAGACCGAGCATGTTTTGAGTGGAAACATGAAGAAAAGATGAATAGACGGGAATGTGTGGATGTGAAAGCCACACTTGAGTCTAATTGAATTCAGGATGCTTGAAGAGGATGCTAATGTTCAGTGTATGCTAATCCCAAGTGTATGCTAATGCTATTTATTGAGAGACAAAAGGTGGTGAGAATAAGGCTAATAATCAGGCGTTAGCATCGCAGATGATCTCATGGACGTTGTTTTGCATTAAAGATTGTTAAAAATGAATGATCTGAGATGTTTTTTGAGTTCTTTATAGTACCTGTAACATTTGTAAAATCTGCAATCTTCCTTTTAGAGAGGGAAAACTGTTCCATAAGAGATGGATGAAATGGACTATAAATATTAAACTTGTTTAAATGACATTTCAGGTGGGATCCATCCACCCGTCCGTATATTCCTAGATCTCCTGAGAAATAATGGCAAACATTATAGGCTTTCATTATGGCATAAATATGTTGACCTATAAATCTAAAAGGCACATGAAATTAAAAGAAAGAAAGAAAGAAAGAAAGAAAGAAAGAAAGAAAGAAAGAAAGAAAGAAAGAAAAACTAACTAACAAACAAACAAACTAACTAACTAAAATATGTTTAGAAACCAATAAAGAATAAAAAAATAAAGAATAGATAAAGAAATATATATATATATATATATATATATATATATATATATATATATATATATATATATATATATATGACTGTGTAAGAAGCAAAGAAAGAAAGAAAGAAAGAAAGAAAGGAGGAAAAGCAGAATGGGTGTAATTAAAGTCAAAGGCCACTAGATGGCAGAAAAGAGATTTGGACATTCTGCATTGAAACGTTTCTGAGCTGGGACAGATAAAGCCTCAGTGACACTGGCCTGTGATGTAATGCCGAGATGCAAGTGCTGATTTATTGCTTTATAAGACAGGACATAAAGAAAACCTAAGTAGAAAAATGGACAGGAAGTGATGAGGAGAGGCACAGAGAGGATCTGCCCATCCTTCATTCTTTCATGACATCTTAATGGCAGAGGAGCCAACAGCTAAACTCATACATCAGACACACACACACACACACACGCACACACGCGCACACACACACACACACACACACACACACACACACACACACACACACACACGTCTGGCCATTCTCACAGAGAAACCTCACTTGAGAGAGTTCATGAGTCTTGTGAGAAAAAGTGCCTGTTGTTAGCCGCAATCTAAAAATACACAGTATTCCCAGATTCCTAAATTCCCAAAAGTACAACATAATCTTGGGAAGCTGCTTGCTTTCAAAAACTGGAGGACAGATGTTTAGGGTTTTCCTGAAAGAATAATAACAAAGGAGATGAAACACTGAGTCAGTTAATGAGGCAGTTATGCTCGCCTGGCCATGATGGCTGAGGTAACACCAGGATTCAATCTATTCTAATAAACTCTTAAGAATAAGGTTTCCCAATTTCACTCTCATGTGTGTGTGTGTGTGTGTGTGTGTGTGTGTGTGTGTGTGTAGCAGGGTCTAATATACTGGTGTAACATAAGTCTCCAAACAATGCTTTGAGTCTGTAGAGCCTTCCATCAGTCAGGAGCATGACTTTGCATATTTAGTGCTGCAAAAATACATGGTCTGTTCGGGCCAGAAAAAAAAAATGTGTCAGACAAACGTGTGTGAAACATGACTTTGAGAAGAAACAGGCTCTGTAAGGCCATGTCAGAGCTGGGAAGAATCATAAGGTTTTCTCAAGCATTGGAAATGAGCAACTCATTAGAAAAACCGATATAGTGATTTTCCAGTGGACCGTTTCAGATGAGAAATTCAAGGACCTCTTGAGCAATTAGATATTATTATCATATCATTCATATACAGTGGATTGTTTGATGCCAGGCTGGATAATAACAAGATACCTGTACACTCAGGCACCAGCGATCTCTGTTACGTCCTCCCAAGCTTTATTTCTTCCTACTATCTTTATACTGCTATACAGATTATATAGAAAAGCAGTATAACACATCTGCATTACAAACAGGAATTTCATACAGTAAGAATGAATGTTATTACTAAAGCAAAAAGCCCAATAAACACAATTCAACAAGTCTCCTTTCACTGTAGCCACAGCTGCACTGCCCCTTATAAATCATTTCTAACAGAAGCATTAAGATGTTAATCTGTATTTTACGTGACATTGTTAACTTTTTTGCTGATGCACCGATGCGAATCAGTGAATCATACTCTAGTATCTCTAGTGAGTAAAGCGATGATAGCAAATGAGAAAAACATTAATTTTTAGGTGCCCACAAGAGGTCTACTAGAAAATAGCGTTTTGGCTATTTTGGCTGAAACTGACTGCAGCTGCAGTGACAGTTGGTCTAGTTTTTAATTATTCAACTATTAAACCAAAAGACCAAGAAACCAGAAGGGTCCTGTGCTATGTATATTTGAACTAAGAAAGATCCTGGTGGATCAGCAGGTCCGTGCTCTGCACTTCTGCTCAGAAGCTGCCAATGCGGCGTCAGTCGTTTCCTGTCACTCACCGAACGAATGTACAGTAAATGCGAACATCTTCCGAAACCTTAATGAGCCAGGATGCATTTTTGTCCCGCTCTTCTTTCTGAAGCATAATGAATCTAAATTGCATTGTCGTTTAAAGGAGGACTAATGAGGGCATTTAGAGTCCAATCTGATTTGGACACAACTGTGTGCACAAGAGCGGAAACCAGGGAATGAAGGATGGACCATCTTCAGAGTCCCCCTAAGGAACAAGCCTGAAGTTATAGAAATATTCCATGTGTAAACAGTCTGACATGCACATGCTCATACACACACACACACACACACACACACACATACATGCTCACAGCCAAGTGCTTCGTCTGCATTACCATTTCAGTAACATAGTTGTGCCCAATCCAAGTGGACAAGACACACAGCTGCACACAAGCTCCACTTTCTAAACAAAAAGCCCCATTAATCAAAAGAGTTGTATCGACTCAAATACATGGCATTGCTTTGACGTTTTATCTCTCATTCGTTCCCGAGACATTCAGTGTGATTAGATTCAGTAAGGTACAGTGTGTGCTTATTGACTGAAAGCTGCAGATTAGCATCTGTCAGAAAACTCTCTATAAATATAATAGGGTTGTGCATTTCCATAACCGAGGTCAATGCGATTTGCATCTCGATGCATAGCTAACGATACGATACATAACACATACATACAAAGCAGCTACCGATGTGATGTGAAACGATTCACCCCATTACAATGCAGAGCGATCCGATTTCAATTTAATTCAATGAAAAAAAATGATGCTTTGCAATTCAACATGGTACTGATAGTTCGCTTTTATTTCTTTGGATCAGACAGACAACAAATCATACATTCACTTACGTGCCTTCTGACTTCTAACGCATGACCCATTTATAAACACGCCTTTGTAGTGCAAAAGAAAAGAGATAAAAGAAAAAACAGACATTCTATTTCTGTTCTGTCTCCAGGAAGTTACAGCTCTACCTCTGCCATGTTAATCTGTATTCTATGCGACTCTCAGGACACGCCTCGGTTTCCGTAGTGTTGTGATGTGTGATATTCACGTAGCAGCAGCTGTGCTGAGAGAATGCGCTCGAGAAACAGTTTAGCGAGGAGAAATCGATCTACATATAAAATACTGGTCACAAATTATTGGTCACTATCTAAATAATAAAAGTATAGCGCATCTACTAATAATTATATATCAATAAATCGTTTTTTACAGATGCACATATGCGAATCAATGAATTGTCCTATGAATCCCTATAAGATATCCTGCACATATTACAGCTTTAAAAGTGTAATTACATTTAAATAAATGACATTCAAGTCAGAACACTAAAACATCTGTGAATTTCCCACCATTCAGCACAACTGATAAATAAAGACCCATCAACAATATTACATCCGTGTGCCACGAGCCTCTAGGTATTTAAAAATCACCCTGCTGGCTAAGCATCTTTGCAGACACTCTACTGAAATCAATCTCTAACCCAGGGAGGCTTGGGTGGATGTGTAAATCACCTCAGACGGGATCAAAGACCTTATGTTCTTCTGCTCCTGTCATATTAGAGCCATTTCCTGCCTCTCTCCAGGTTCATGTATAACCCCCAGCAGTGGGTTCATGAGCAGGGCCACGTCTTTTAACGCACCATCACAGTTTGAGACTAAGGGATAGATTTACATTCTATCGTTCATACACACAAGGCAAAAAGGTTATGTCAAACTCAGAATGCTCATAAAAACAGTGCACTTGTTCTTAATGGTGTTTGTAATGCAGTATGACATTTCACATTATTTTTTGGTGAGGCGCTTGTAAAACAAAGACGATGAAGATCACTTTAAATGATGAGGTCGTTCAAATAGAAATGTACACAACCTCCCTCTTAGACCAAATGCAGTCTATTAACCAAAACAAAACTGTCTGCTTCTTCTTTAGTTCTGCACTGGAGTAATGATGGTAAAGTCAACAAAGTTGAATGCATGCATAATGAATGCATGCATAATGCCTCCGTCATTGGAACTAGCAAGCATTTAGGCCACGCCTCCATCACTGTGACTGACATTACAGAACCTTTTTGAATGAGATTGACAGGTACAAAGGTTATGGCTTCTGCTGAGGTTATATATACTAGAAAGATACAGAGACCACAACTTCTTCATTTTGACAGACAGATACAGAGGCCACACCTCCTTCATGTTTACAGACAGATACTGATATAACACCTTCTTCACTGCGATAGAGACACTCAGAGTCTGCTTCCTCCCTTCCACCCCTTCACTAAAACATAGAAAGACGACACATTCTTTATAGAGAAATATAGAAACTATATAAAGGGAACACCTCCTTCATCAAGTTAAATAGATAGAGATGCGACACCTCCTTAATAGAGACAGATAGATACAGAAGCTACACCTCTTTAATTAAAACATATAGATACAGAGGCCACACCCATTTTATAGAGACAGATAGATAAAGAGGTTACACCCCCTTCATAAAGACAGATATATATACAGAGGCCACACCCCTTCATAAGAACAGATAGATACAGAGGCCACACCTCCATCATGGATGCAGTTAGATACAGTGGACACAGTTACAAAGGCCACGCCTTCACTGGAACAGACATGTACAGATGCCAAACCACCTTTGTAGAGACAGATAGATACAGAAGCCACACCTCCTTTATAGAGACAGGTACAAAGAGTCACACCTCCACAGAAACAGACAGCTAGGGAGGATACACCTCCTTCACTGACAGAAGGACAGGGACAAATGCCACACCTTCAATGAAACATACAGATACAGAGGACACACCTCCTTAAGTAGGACATGTACATAGGCCACGCCTTCACTGAAGACAGATACAGAAGACACACCTCCTTCACTAAGACAGGTACTAAGGTCACCCCTTCATTGAAACCGATCTCTAAGACAGATACGAAGGCCATACCTTCCTCACTGAAATAGATAGATGGAGAAGACACGACTTCTTTATTGAGACTGATTCAAAGGCCACGCCTTTTTTTTGGTGAGATCGATACAGACACAATGCCTTCTTTATTGTGACGGACAAAGAGGCAACACCTCCCTCACTGAGACAGACTCAAAGGCATGTCTCAAGGGACCTGAGCCATTTGCATGATTCAAGAGCAGATATTTTGCTGAATCTCAGTATTCCCATTAAGAACTTAATAAATAATTGAATAGTTTATTAAATAAAAGTGATTTAATGGAATGGCTCATGAACAGCTCATGACACATCTTCTATTATGTCAGTCAGTTAAAGGGCATTATATCAACCACAAAAAGGCACATGTCCATGTGTTACATTCTCCTCATAGCCATATGGTGAACACATCCTCCCTTATATAGCGATTATAAACAGCACCCTGAACACTTTTCCACTAAACATGGCTGGCTATTATTTAAAAGTGAATACAGAAGCCTATCCAAATAAAGGGAACAAACATACCAAGCCTGGAACCAGAACACACTTCTCCTTGGGAAGCACTACTGCAGCACAGTGGCTATATAAGGCAGTGGAATCAAAGCCTATGTTCCAGTACTGGATTTAATACACTGTAGTCAACTTTCCATCGTGTTAATCTTATCCAGGGCATCCCTTTTTCCCAGCAGAAGTGTAATTACAACATTAACTGCCGTAAAAGCCGATCATATCTGTTCTGCGTGTTCACGTTCCGCTGTCAACAGCATGAACTCACAAGGTTTTTGAACTCACTGCTGTTATATAAAATGGTGTAGCTGCTGACTGACTGCACAATGGCCGGAAGCTCCATCCTGTTGCTTTGTGCTTCACGCTGCGCAACATTGAGGCTGATGCAATGCGACGGGAGTGACCAAGGTCACGTCACTTTCAGAGGATTGTTACTGAACCTGCTGAAGTCATCTCATAAAGTAACCACACACTTATTTATGTAGAACCTGGGAGGAGAGAATACGTGTAGTGGGGTCATCTAATGTCATGTTTTAAAGCGGTGGGAGGAAACAGAAGAACCTAGAGAAACATGTGGTCGCATGTCCAAATGTCCACATGCTAGAGTTGTACTGTATTAAAGCACGTTACAAACTTAGAGCAAAACAAAAATTTGCCCAAACACACACACACATTTTTTTACTAACAGATAAATATAAAAGCATATTTGTGAACATCATTGGTTTACATTGTGTAAAACTGTTTTAAATAAAATGCCTGCTTAGTTTCAATAAAAAATGTAAAAAATAAT
The DNA here is from genome assembly GCF_014805685.1 of Silurus meridionalis. Lineage (NCBI taxonomy): Eukaryota > Metazoa > Chordata > Actinopteri > Siluriformes > Siluridae > Silurus > Silurus meridionalis. The sequence continues at coordinate 3,911,657 of NC_060894.1, read as the reverse complement.
TTTTTAGAATAAATCAAACAATCAAGCAATACACTTTTTTATTATATCAATTAAATTGTGTAATTACAGACAAATAATATAGAATAAATACATTTAAGTAAATTGATTAATTCAATATCAATGTAAAAAGAAAATAAAAAAAAAATGTAATAGTTTACATTTTTTAGACCCCATTTGGTTAATACAGATGTGTGTATATGAGTGTGTTTGTTATTATTTTGTTTTTTAACATTTAATTTTCTGTTCCAATTAACTGTTCTACTTATTTCAGCATCCTTTAACAAATGTCTGCATTTAGAAAGCACACCAGATAGTTATTTATTTCTTTATTTACTTTATTTATTTATAAATTAATTTATTCCTTCCATCCTTCACTCCCTCGATAAGAAAACATATTGTCCTCTTAAGAGAAATTCTTCAAGTTAAAGTACATAGTACACGTGTACTACCAGATATATATATATATATATATATATATATATATATATATATATATATATATATATATATATATATATATATACTGTGTATCTCGTGAAAAATCTGATAGTTAGCGAGAAGCGAGTATCGAGGTTGCACTATATATATATATATAGATAGATAGATAGATAGATAGATAGATAGATAGATAGATAGATAGATAGATAGATAGATAGATAGATAGATAGATAGATAGATATACATATATATACAAATCTAATATATACATGATAAATTATATATAAATATAAATATATACATGAATGCCTTTCATTTCTGCCTTCGTTATCAGACATTGTGTGCTCATTAATACATCAACAGCACTTAACAAGCAAGTGCCAAACTTAGCATTAGGTCAACTTCTGTTTTTTCTTTTCAAACAGATCTTAGAACAGGACCTTCAGGAAACAGAAGAACAATGGCAGCTCATACACACACTATACACACACACACACACACACACACACAAAAAAAAAGAGCTGTCCACACATGTTGCAGGAAACTCTTTTACATGTGTAAATAGTCCGCCACTTGTGATCATAGACACTTTAAAACTACAGGAGGAGGCTGTAGTTTTGAACATTTTGTGGCAGAGCTATCTAGATAATACTGGCTCTCTGAGGAATTTGTTAACTACAGTGTAAGGTGTCTTTACTGCTATGCTATGACTAGCTATCATAAATCTCAAATGGCAAACTTAGCTAGCTCATGTAACACAAAGGAGCAGGGTACATAACATACTAGCTTGCATTAGATAGTTGGGTAGCCACAAATAATTACAAGCAAACAAAGTGCATAGCATATTAGCTAGCATTACAATCTAACAGTGTAAGTATACTTCTAACTAAGGTTGGTTTGACAGAAACTAGGAAAAAGTTTGTATGAAACATACCAGCAAGTAATAAGCTGGCTAGCTTTATAAGTCGACTATCTGCCCAAAACAAGGTCTAAGTAACGATGGATGATAAATCTGAAGCCCAAATTAGACTCTAAAAAATATTTGACAGTTCAATAGCTAATTGTAGAACATTTAAATAAATTATGGTAAGATGATGAAAAGTAATCTGAAAATGTAGAATCATACGTAACTTATCTTTTTAGCAAGGCCTACACATAACACACATCACATATCATAACCTTGTGCTCCAGTACATCTGATCACATGCACATTATCAACTTGTGCTTGTTAATATTATGAACAGCAGCTATGCTAATTCCTTTCCACTGCTTCTTTTTCTCTGCCCATCCCGAGGCATCCTGAGGTTGCGCCAGCTCCAATCACGTCCCACCTCATGAAGATTGTGGCCCTTTAAAGAAGTAGATGCCAACCTCGCAAACATCCCGAACCATCTAGAGACGAACCAGCGCCATTTGGACTCCACCTCATGTGGAGTTTGGACATTTAACCTATTTGAGTGTTTAAAGGCTCTGGCATGAAAAAGCTGGTGTTGGATCTGTGATGATCTCAAATGCTGAGCTATTTTATGAGTTGCTTAGTATCTCCTGGTTCCATAATCTCAAATGACTGTATAAGACTGTAGAAAGGACATTAGTCATAATCTTACATTCCAGTGCTCATGTTAGTTCTCACTCTCCTTTGTATTGTTTTAAAGACTATATTCATAATCTTGCTATCACTCAAATGAGGATGGGTTCCCCTTTTGAGTCTGGTTCCTCTCAAGGTTTCTTCCTCATAACATCTAAGGGAGTTTTTTTTGCCACCGTCGCCACGGCTGCTCATCAGCACATTGTTCACCTTAACTGTTAAATTCTGTAAAACTGCTTTAAGACAATGTCTGTTGTAAAAAGCGCTATAGAAATAAACTTGACTTGACTTGTGGTGTGTTAAGGCAGTTTGGAGGCCAGTGTTGAGGTGAGGCATCGTGAGCAAGAGGCTAATCTGAAACTAAATCTGAAAACATCTCTAAGTCATGGAAGTACAAAAATGTTATATGGGGTGAAGGGTCTGGTGATGAGTTGCATCTTGACCGGAGTCTGGCAATATTACTCAGGATAATTATACTGTGACGATGTTTTTATCCGTAAACTGAATGCTAAGAACTGTTTACTCTAAGTTGTTCCAATTTAGGTATGAGTAGCTGTTATAAAAACATAGGAGTGAGCTGAATAACATAGCTAGGAAGATATAAGATAAGACCCCCTACTGTCTGTCTGATTTAGGTTTTTTTTTCCCCTTAAAGTGTCCTAAAAATTCTGGAATTGTCTGCATATTTTATTTAAAAGAAGTGAAATAACAAAAGACAGTCCATGCTTTTATACAAAACAATGAACTTTTTCTGACCAATCAGATTTAAGCATTTATTTGAAACAATCTCAGTTTTTCTGAACTCAGGACTCTACAATCCAGTGGGTCATGGGGGTCAGATTAAGGCATGTTTAACATGTTAGATGAACTGTTGAGTGACTTATCAGCGAGGACATGTTAGCAGTAAACACTGTTAAATGTCACAGCATGCAATTAGTCATCTAGTTGTTACCCACTGTACCACAAAAAACATCTTTAGTCATATATACAATGGGAGATGGGAATCGAGCATATTGTGATATGAAATTCACATAATTTGTTATAATAGATCTCTGAAAATATTACTAGGTAAGAATTTCTTTCAGAAAGTACAGTGGGAAACAATTAGGGAAAACTTCTGTGCATCCATGAGAAAGCAGTGGGGGACAGAAGCATTTTTACTTGGTTTTCTGTACCTTATCAGAATGTTAAATTTTTGAGAAACTTTGACTTCAGTACATTTGAATGCATAGTATGTTTTACTCCAATAAATTTAAGAAAAACACACAATTCCTTACTACTTTAAAGTGAACTGAACTGAAACTCATCTGTGTGTTACTGAGCTGCTACAAATATGAATTCACACACTCATACTTATTTCAAAAATCCATGTCTTCACTACCACCCATATTATATTATTTTATCATTATATAACCGTTTACATACTGTTTTTTTTTTGCACATCCATTTGGCTGCTGCTATTGTTTTTTGCACAACCTTTTGTGGTTACATTTTGTGTTTATGTACAACTAGGTTTACTAATGGGGCTATTTTAAGTTTTGTGTATTTGTCCTACACTATTTTGTGTTGTGTCTTTTGTCTTGTCTTGCACTGTTTGCACCAGGTTGCACCGATGCAATTTTATGTGGCGAGGACTTACTTTAGTAAGTCCTTTGTTATGTAGCTTTATGTTGTTTTATGTAGCACCAGGGTTCTAGGGGAAAGTTGTCTCATTTCACTGTGTACTGCGTCAGCTATATATGGTTAAAATGGCAATAAAAGCTTCTTGACTTGACTTAAATACATAAATGCAATTCATCCAAAGATAAACTGCTTAAAGACCACAAGCATAACTTCATTGTTCTGGTGTGAGTGTATGTGAACTAAAAGTTCTTTCACTGTGTGTCTGAAACTATTAAAAATTCTCTCCTTTAAAAGGTCTGGCGTTCATTAGAATGGACACCGAACAAAGATTGGGATTGGGATGCTTTTGAACATTCCATTCCACATTTAGTTCCCATTTACTGCTGTTATAGCCTCCACTTTTCTGGTAAATGTTCCACTCGATTTCGAATTGTGCTTTTGGAGATTTGTGGAGATTCATTTAGCCACAAGGGTGTCAGTAAATCCAGGTACTGATGTAGGTGAGGAGGCCTGGGGTGCAGTCAGCATTCCAATTAATCCCAAAGGTGTTAGAGAGGGTTGAGGTCAGAGCTCTATAGTGGGCCATTCAGGATCTTCCACTCCAAACCATGTGAACCATATCTCTATGTAGCTGTCTATGTGCACAGGAGCATTATTATGATGGAGTAGGTTTGGGTCTCCCAATTTAAGTGAAGGGAAAATGTAATGCTGTCGTATCCACAGGCATCCTGTATAATTGTGTGCCTCCAATTTTGTGGTTACAGTTTAGGGAAGAACCACATATGGCCAGAAAAGTCATCTGTCCCAATACTTTTCCGAAAGTATATATTTTCATTGATTACTACTTTTACCTTTTAATGAGGACTTAACTCTATTCAAAAGTAATTTGATTTGTACTTTTTATTAAAGTACAGAAATAATGTACTGTGCAACCTCGATACTCACGGGGCTTACTGTAAACTTAACAAGAACTGTGAATAAATGTTTTATTTACTACTTTAAATTAATAAAACAATAATATCATTTTTCAAAAAAAATTTATGTAATTTATTAGTACAAAGTTTTAAAAAGTAACTCCGCACTTTCGAGAGATTCCCAGTTTCTCACGAACTATCAGTTTTTTCGCGAGTTACTCCGGTTCCAAATGAAAAGTCGTGAACTATTGAGGTTGCGAGTGTCAAGGTCGTGAGAATCGAGGTTCCACCGTACTTCATACTCTGCTGTTTTTAGTTTGTAAATATTTTATGTTTTGTGTATTTGAATTGTATGTATATTATGATGAATAAATGTTAATACTGGTCATCCCACCTTGCACCATTTTACGTGTTTCACAATGTTTATCTGCATTTGCATCTGCCGCTGACTCAAACATCTTCCACATTGGAACATATAAAGTGTAGTTCCCATACATATCGCAAGTACAAGTTAGTATAAAAATAGTACACCAGTTACACTACAAACTAACAACACAATGGTAAGTTATGGTAGCCTCGTTACCATGATATCTACCACCAACTTATGATACTACAATTAAATATAAAATTGCATGAAATATTATACCTGGTAGGATTGTTTAAATAAACACGTGAAAAGGAACCAGAAATATTCTTCTCCATGTCTGTCCTTTAAAAACTACCTGACCCAGCATTCTAATTCAAACCAGGACTGTGTTTATAATGTTAATGTACATTTTTAATAGTTTAACCGCAAAAAATATGGCAAGAAAAGTATATTCTCACAGCTCTCAGGTGGTTCTCATTTCAAACATGTGGTTTTTAATTCGCAATCACCCTGATCTGTTAAACAACCACAGATTAAGAAATATACATGCTCCACTTTTAAACTGTCTATCAGTCCATCATTGGATCAAAGTGAGATTGGTGTTTAAGTACAGAAATATGACCCAGACGTAACAGTCTGCAGTTCTATAATATTTAAATTAGTTAAAAAAAGTGTGACAAACATGCAAAAAAATAAGAAATCAGAAAGGGGGCAAACAATTTTTCACACCACTGTAAACAAACCCAGGCAGCGCTAGCTGAATTCCTCAGAGCCACTATGCAGTGACCTTAATGACATTCTAAAATTGAATTAAAGCTTGAATTATTCAGATTACAACAAATTACAAAATGTCAGCACTTTCTTTGATTCAGAGAGCTTTCCTCAAAGGAAATACTCGGCCAACAAATAATTTATTTTTCAGATGAATGATTATTTTGATATAGAGTAGAACAGCACTGTTGCATAGTATAGGCATTTATTTCCACATTACCACAGACACAGACCACCCATATTCTCCAACAACTCCTCCAACAACACCAACAGTGTGTAAGCAACAACTTCCCACATCAACAACGTTCTCCACCATTTCTACTTAAACATCAACACTGACATGAAATATCAGTTCATCAGGCATTATGACGTGGTTGAATTTCCACTTTATTACTTACTAATCTCATGACTGTGTTTTCTGATGAATGTTGGTTTGCAATGATTACCACTGTTAGATAAAGAATGCTTGTGTTTGATCGTGAGAGTTGGTGTTTGATGGGGAATGCTGGTGTTTGGGCTGTTAGTGTTGAGGTTTGGTAGTGAATGTTCGTGTCTGATAGTGAGTGTTAGTGTTGGCTTTTGATAGTGAGTGTTTAGGCTTGATGGTTAATGTTAGTGTTTAGTGGAGAATGTTATTGTTTGATAGAGAATGTTGGTGTCTGATAGTAAGTGTTGAGGTTTAGTAGTGAGTGTTGGTGTTTGCTGGGGAATGTTAGTGTTTGATAGTAAGTGTTGGTGTTTGATGGGGAATGTTTGTGTTTTATAGTGAGTATTTGTGTTTGATGGGGAATGTTAGTGTTTGATAGTGTGTTGGTGTTTAATAGGAATGTTAATGTTTGATAGTAAGTGTTGGTGTTTGATGGGAGGATGTTAGTGTTTGATAGTGAGTGTTGGTGTTTGATGGGAGGATGTTAGTGTTTGATAGTGAGTGTTGGTGTTTGATGGGAGGATGTTTGTGTTTTATAGTGAGTATTTGTGTTTGATGGGGAATGTAAGTGTTTGATAGTGTGTTGGTGTTTGATGGGGAATGTTAGTGTTTGATAGTAAGTGTTGGTGTTTGATGGGAAATGTTTGTGTTTTATAGTAAGTGTTGGTGTTTGATGGGAAATGTTTGTGTTTTATAGTGAGTATTTGTGTTTGATGGGGAATGTTAGTGTTTGATAGTGTGTTGGTGTTTAATAGGAATGTTAATGTTTGATAGTAAGTGTTGGTGTTTGATGGGAGGATGTTAGTGTTTGATAGTGAGTGTTGGTGTTTGATGGGGAATGTTAGTGTTTTATAGTGAGTATTGGTGTTTGATGGGAGGATGTTAGTGTTTGATAGTAAGTGTTGGTGTTTGATGGGGAATGTTTGTGTTTTATAGTGAGTATTTGTGTTTGATGGGGAATGTTAGTGTTTGATAGTGTGTTGGTGTTTAATAGGAATGTTAATGTTTGATAGTAAGTGTTGGTGTTTGATGGGAGGATGTTAGTGTTTGATAGTGAGTGTTGAGGTTTCATAGTGAGGCTGGATGTTTGCTGTGAATGTTGCTGTTTGATAGTGAATGTTGGTCTTTAATAGTGAATGTTCATGTTTGATAGTGAGTATTGAGGTTTGATTAAGAGTTTTAGTGTTAAATGGCACTTGATGGTGTTAAGAGTTGGCATTTGATAGTGAATGTTTGATAATGCTTGCTGGTGTTTGATAGTGAATATTAGTGTTTAATAGTAAATATTGGTGTATAATTGTAAGTGTTGGTGTTTAATTGCAAATTTCATTGTTCAATAGTAATGCTGGTGTTTGATAATGAATGTTAATGTTTGATTGTGCATGTTTGATAGTGAGTGCTGTTGTTTGATATTGAATACTGGAGTATGATTTTGAGTGTTGGTGTTTGTTTACAAATGTTAGAGTTTGATAATAATGCTGGTGTTTGATCTTAATATTAGTGTTTGATGGCGAATGTTAGTGTTTAATAGTGAATGTTCATGTTTGATAGTGAGTGCTGGTGTTCAGTGCCAAAAGTTTAATAGTGAATGCAAGTGTTTGATAAAGAAAAATAGCCTTAAATTATGTTTGTCAGTGTTTATAGTGAATATTGAATGGTAAATGTGGGTAAATTAATGGAGAATGTAAGTTTTATAATAGTGTTTGTTACTGTTTTATGGGGAACATACTTGATGGTTGATAGTGACTGTGTTTGATCGATGATAGTTTTTGATGGTAAATGTTGGTGTTTGGTGCTAAAAGTTAGTATGACCGGTGAATTGAATAACACCGATCCAACAGACAAGCTTCTGTAGCTCAAATTGCTGAAGAAGTTAATGCTGTTAATGCTCGATAGAGCAGGATATATTAGGCAGGTGGTTATAATGTTATGCCTGATAGGTGTATAGTCACTGTGTTTGATCTAAATGTTGGAGTCCTCAAAAGGTCCATTACCAAGTATAATACAAAGTCACTACTTATTGTTCATAAGCATATGGTATTATTTAAGGAAATGTTACTGCCTATGTTTCCAATTTACTGAGCGGTGACTGTCCCCTGTAAAGCAAAATCAAGTAAATAATGTTTTATGCACTCACCATCAAACAGAAAGTTCAGTTTAAGTGCCTTTAACCGAATTATCTCCCATCATGGTCACTGCATTCGATTCATCTTGCAAACTATTTCCTGTTTACTCCTTTCTAAAAATCCCAGCACACACTGACTCACTAATCAAGTTTATGTGATTGCGCAAATTTTTGTAGCTCGCAGTCTACATAAGCAGATGTTTTGACATTTTTCTGTCACACCATTTGAATCTACAAAGGTGAAAACGAAACCCAGATACAGACAAACAAAAGTACAGACACCACTCTTGAGATGACTAAACATATTATTTTGTCATGAGCCAACTTCCTGTGCTGCATCTTCCCATATTATTCTTTTACATTAAGAGTGGTTTATTATTTTAAAAACAGCTTAAAGGCACTATCTAAGAAATCAGATAATAGGTTTAGGGGTTGGGGGACGGGGGGAGGGAAGGGAAGGGGTACAAAGATCTTGATGGATCCAGAACAAGCAAACATACTAGTTCCTGAAACACATATAGTAATGTGTGTTCAACTCTAATTACATTTTTCTGGGGGGATTTTATCACTTTTTTCTATTGGGAGTCCAAATACGTCAATGGGAAGTGTTTGTCGGTGAGGTCAATGAGGATTTTACAGATATTTCATAACATACTTCGAAACTCAGGGTTTTAAATCTGTATTCATTGATACTAAGAACTAATTAGGGATTTTGATTTAAATTTTCTAATATTTGAAGACCATGATACAGGACATCAAGATAAAGGTGATCAAACAGAAGAACTTTGTATTGATGACTTTTCCTGCTTAATGAAATAAAGACCATAAAAAAGCAGTCATTGTTACTTACTTTATTTTTGTCACGTGTATGTTACAGAAGGTGCCAAATGGAGACAGAGGAGAGGGTAATATATTAAATGCAACACTGTTGATCAAATCCAATACATTGAACTAAATCATGATCCAAGTATTATGCAAAGTTCAGGCAATTTGCAAGCCACACAGACGGGCCAAAATCCAGAAAATCAAAAACAAGAACAGCAAACAACAAAGATAAGCATCGTAAGTCAGCAGTAAAAAAAAAAAAGCATTACTGAATTTTATTGAATTGCTGAATTTTAGGGTTTATTGTGTGAGGTGTGATTGCTCTCAGGTATAGATGATTAGCAATCAGGTACATATGACAGTAGGGGACATGTTGTCATGGGACTGTAGAGTTCCATGTTGAGGTATACAGTATATACACTCTGCACTATGTTACCTGAGAAACTGTGCACTGTGCATTTTTTTAAAAGGATGAATCCAGACCATGGCATAAAATGTTAGTTGCCTAGTGTCTAGTTCTTGAGATCTTCATGTATCAATCAGTACAACCCAGTCCCAGCCAGTACCTCTTGTGTTTTCAGAAGCTGGTTTCCTCCTTCCTGTCTATCTCTTGTTTACTTCCTGGTGTGATGTTTGGCATCTCAGAAGTTATATGTCAGAAGATATCCGTTTTCACTTAACAAATTGTGAACGCTTTCAATAAAACCGGATTGGCAGAATTCAACAACATTCTTATTGGATGTATTTTATAGTGATTTTGGAGTAAATAGTTTTCCTGTTTTAGGTTTTAGGTTAAAATCCAGTTTCAGAAGTAATGGATTAGGTTAAAAATGCTGTAGTATTCTTTCACATGTTTTAAATATTTCAGCAGATGTTTTCTCTCCAGCTTCTGGTTTTCTCTTGTTTCAAGTATTTTATCCTTTTTTTAGCCTTTATTTGTCACATGTACATTGATTTTTATTAAAGAAACTGGGGTCAGCATGCAGGGCAGCCATGATACAGCACCCCTGGAGCACAGAGGGTTAAGGGCCTTGTTTAGAGCCCAAGAGTGGCTGCTTGTCAATACTGGGGTTTGAACCCTTGATCTTCTGATCAGTAACCCAGAGCCTTAACTACTAAGCTACCACCCCTGCATGTCACATTGTGACTGTCCATGACTGTCCTGTGACACTGGAGACTCCTTCCAAATAACTGTGCCTGTAGAGTTTGTTACTTTAGAACAGATGATGCATTACAACATGGCATATTGTAATAACTTTTATCACTTTTAGTGATAACCTCTCATTATATGTCAGATGGGTGTGACTAATCACAGACTTCCTGCAGTGATGTAGGGAGTGGACAACACAGGAAACCTGAGTGTAAACTGTCTCTCAGCCAGTTCCTGAGATGTTCAGATGTGTTGTGTATGTGTGTCACAAAGGATCAGGGGATATGCATGAATCCTATCTTTGTACTCTTTATATGACTTGAAACTCTACTGTTCTCTACATGCATCATACTATCCCTTTATTTCTCCCATATCATGTTTTTTTTCAAGAAATAAAAATATACAAAACAAAGTTTAAATGTATGTCAAACCAGGACCTTTTAGCAGTGTGGCATTTTCTAATTTTACATTCAAGCAATGAGGTTAAATTAGCTCAAAAGTAATTGCAGCCTATGATATGCCCCAAATATTTTCATAAATATTTCCCTTATACTACATCTAGTTTTTCAACTTGCTAATGTGGCTTAATCCTTTTTTACCTCCCTTTACTGTAAAGTATAGATTTATTTCATGGACATTATCAAAACTTGGAATGATAAAGCTTTCTATTTTGCTCTTCTCAGGGAGATTGTTTTCACCAGTGTTGAATATATGTATAAATTTAAGACGTCCAGTATCTTACATAAGTGAGTACACATGGTACATTGACTACACTAAAGATTTGTTTCTTAAGAAGATATTCTGAAATGGTTGCTGAAATGTGAGTTGTGTACTCACTTTTGTAAGATACGGTATTATATACTTATCTGCTATGTGGCAATGGCCATTGCTAAATGTACTTGATAATGTAGCCTGTGGTTTCTACCGCTGTGGCAAGATCACAGACCACCTAGTTTCCATACACTAGATCTTTCTTTGCATATCCCAACAGAGTTAAGAATCTGGGGTCAGAGCACAGGGTCGGCAATGATTCAGCCACCCTTGGAGCACAGAGGGTTAAAACCCCATCAGCTTGGCAATACTAGGGCTTGAACCCCTGACTTTCCGATCAATAAAAAAGCCTCAACCACTGAGCTACCACTTCCCAGTAACACTTATTGTAATTTATGTACATAATTTTACAGTGTAATATGACACCTTATATGTAACACTATAAGGCGGCCATCTTGGACGGATTGTTCACATCCAACACCTACAATACAAAAGCTGAATGTTATGTAGATTATAACATTGTTCCACAAGCCTATGGAAAATCGTGTCTATATAAATATGTTTCTGAGATGGTTGTTCTTTAGCTACATAAGCTTTGTAGCTCAAATACAGCATGACTGGTCAACTAAAAGAAGAAAATGTATCTAAAATATTTATTTATTGGTACAAAAACACTCAAGACTCCTTCTATAAATGCTAAATAAAAAAAAGTTTTTGTCAAACACTACTTAAGTCACCTTCTTAGATTATGTGGCGTGTCCACCATACAACGTACGGTCGGCTGTTACTATAGACCACAATAATTTACAGCTGTGACTTAAGAGACAACTAAAACCAGGCTCTATATTTATATATATATATATATATATATATATATATATATATATATATATATATATATATATATATAATAAATCAATACCATCTCATCAGTCAAAAAGGAGAAGTGAAAAGTGATGTGGTATAAATATGATTTTTGCCAATGTTTATTGTTTCTATTAGTGAACCTGAGCCGGGTGAATTTCCAAAAAGTCATCCATGGTTTTGACCCAGAAGACTTGAACACCTGATCACTGAACACATGGAAGGCAGATCTCCTCTAAGTTTGACCCATGATGGAGTGAGTAGCTGCTGGAGAAGGGGGCCTCCGTCGGGGTCCGTGTCAAAATAACAAATGACTTCCAGTGACGGAGGAGAGGATCGGTACTGGGGCATTTGGTCTTTCATGTGGTAAAGTTTAACACACTGCTGCTATCGCTCAACTTCAAAACGTGTCTGTCAGCAATGTGATGTGTTTGGGTCAAAGTTGTGTGTCAGGACACAGTTCAAACCTACTGACTCTAGCGCTTTTTTTTTTGTGAGAGGATGTTAAAATGCCATGCTACACAACATAAAACCTTCATTTCAGACAAAACAAACTTTTCACAGTGTTGTATTTCCACATGGTCCACAGTGTTTATTTGAAAACCAGAAAAACACATGAAAACATTTCCCATTTTCAGACATCCAAAATGTGTGTTTCTTTAGATTTGATGAGAAAATATAAAAGTTAATGGTTACCAGTGGTGGACACGGTTACACAAATTAAATGTAATTCGTAATTGTACTTAAGTAGCTTTATCACGTATTTGTACTTTACTTAAATATTTGCATTTAGGGAAACTTGAACTTTACATTTCAAAGTTAAATATTTTACTTTTTACTCAACTACATTTTGCGAAATCGGTCGTTCCTTTTGATTTATGAGCGGATAAAAACTTAACTGGTCAAACGCACAGCAATCCACCAATCAGGGTAAAGCGTGCGCTCTGTTTCGAAATTGTCGCTTGTGGTATCCAATTATTAACTTATTATCTAAAGTAATGAAAAGAAGTTTTGGGGCTCATGATCATTTTAATAGATATCAATCAGTGCTTAACTCATTTATATATATACTATTGATAGATCGGTGCGCTAAGAGTAACATTAGAGTCTTTTCACATAAACTGAGTTGAATAAGCAATATAGCCATAATAAATAGTATTCTGGGTACTTAATTACATTTGAAGGACAGTTTCTTTGGTCCTTTTGCTTGAGTGAAAAGGGAGCACTTTTAGTCGTATTTTAACTAGTGTATCTTTTTTAACTCAAGTACATGCTTTTACATACTTCATCCACCACCGTGATGGACGACTGTCCTGTTGAGGGTGTATTATGTCCTGTCTTACACCCAGCAACCATAGAGGATAAAGCTAATAGAAAATAATTGAGTGATTGCAGACAGTTATAATATAAATATTAATGCAATTCCTTCGTAAAGCACTTTAAACAATGGATATTGTCCCAAAGCAGCTTTACAGACATAAATTGGTTATAAAATGAGTTTACATGCCTAAAAGTGACCAAGTTGCAACAGTGGCAGGGAAAATCTCTCTGAGATGATATGAGAAAGAAACCTTGAAATGAACCAGACTCAAATGGAAACCCATCTTTATCTGGGTGGCACCAATTGTCCATTCATTACAGTTCCATCATTGCTGAGGTGTTTCGTGATGGGTCCTTAAATGCAGAACTGTTCATGCATGCAGAACTTTTAAGCTGTTCATGTGGAACCACCATTAGATGCACAGAATTGTCACTTATTAAAGAGAACATGTTTCTCAGCACACAGATGTATCCTGTTTTTTTTTTTGTTTGGTTTTTTTACATTTTGCAAGTACTTTATTGCAAAACCAGGGGGCGATACCGCCCCGAACTGCACCGCGGTCCGACGATTGAGTTCAGTATTTACTCCCAAGACATCCTTCAATAGTACACACACGCATACGCACGCACACACACACACACACACACACACACGCGCGCGCACGGATCTTCCTGCCCGCTAATCGGGAATCTTTTTTTCTTACGCGCGCGAGACAAGTCGAGGTGCACGAGACAGCCGGACAATGCGCACCGGAGAGCAATTTCTGAGATTTGCGGCACTGCTCGGTAAGTAACGCATATGTCTAGATATTTGTTTATTTGTTTATTTGTTTAGTTTCGTCACTTTGCCTGTTTTCTTTTTTAAAGCCGCGTCTCTGCGGCAACGCACGCGCGGCACCGCTCCTAACGGGGCAATGATGAACCCCGTCAAATGAAGCGCGTGCGCTTATAAGTTTCCAATGCCCTTTGATTCCTTCTTCTACACTTTACAGTTTCACAGTCTTGAAGAAGCCCTTGTTGTTTTTTGCTTTTACATGTATTTCATTTCGATTATGCACGTGCTTTGCACTTTTCCTTTCCATTGCATGAACTATTTGTGCGTATGACAAATCCTTACATGTGTATGCATGGGTTAGAAGGTATCTTTGCAGAACATGCTTCTAAAACACCTGACCATTGTACACCTGCAGCACACACACTATTTCATTCTCATTTCAAAGCAGAGCTTCCACTTTGTTTTTAAATATGAATCTTGATGTTTGCCATTGTATTGCATTCATTTACCATGGAATTAGTAACATAACCAAAGTTTGATGCATCAGTTGAATTTAGAGTTTGGGATGATCCTTGATTTCCTCCAGGTTCTCCACACCTACTGTGCAAAAACATGGTAGTCGAAACCCGATTTTTCGAAAAGGTGTGAATGATTGTGGGAATGTGTGTGAGTGTTCAGGCTTATTATCTGGAGTGAATTTTGCCACCTGTCTCTCTTGGATGGCGTCCAGATGCATTGTGACCTTGGATGAAGAAGATGAATGGACATGGGTTGGTGTGAAATGAATGATCACAGGGGAATGTATTAGCTGCATAGTGGCAGATATGGAAAGGATGTTATATTATAGTGGTCAAACCAAATTAGAATTTCCTCCAAACTGTTATAATGGTGTAATCTGCCCTTTTAAATATGAGGTCAGAGTTGATGTGGGAGTCGTAAATGCCAAAATGCATTCGCATGGTGGACACAATCACCTTCTTTTCTCTGAATTTGAATAGCAAATAGTGTTTTTGTGGATTTTCATTCTTTGGTGCATCATTTTTCCAGCTCAATCCCCAACAACCTGACAACTACTTGAATAAAAATGTAAAATATTGAGAAATATTTCAGTTGCATAGCGGACTAAGCTAATAGAATCAATACTCCGTGCTTTGTAATGGGTGTGTCACACTGTTACAAAAGTCATTGGCATGCATTCCTGGGCTTTGTAATATGCTGCGCTGTCAAAAAAAAAAAGCATGCTGCTCGATGTCTGCACAACACTTTTATAAGGAGTAATAGAACTTTTCATCACACACAGCGATCGTACAGATTCAGAAAAAGACGAAGTAAACTAAAATACTTTCAAAGCGTACAAATTTAGTGCGTGTTACGTGGATCCTGATGCATGTTTTTTGCTATTGATCATAAATTTGAAATTAAGAATTTACTTTACTTCTTTTTGTGCATTATATACTCTGTCTGTCTGTCTGTCTGTCTGTCTGTCTGTCTCTCTGTCTGACAGTCAGTCAGTCTGTCTGTCTGTCTGTCAGTCTGTCTGTCTGTCTCTCTGTCTGACAGTCAGTCTGTCTGTCTATCTATCTATCTATCTATCTATCTATCTATCTATCTATCTATCTATCTATCTATCTATCTATCTATCTATTTATCTATCTATTTCTAGGTAACATATACATAATAAAGCTCAGGTAAATAATAAAGCATTCAGGTTAGTACTCTTGTTATTCAGTGTGTAACCTGTCTGCCGTGAAGATGTTGAAGATTGACTAAAATATATCCAGAGCTGTTTCAAAATAATTATTTTAGTTGGGAAGGAAACCTGTTGAATCTTGTTGTTATTAAAAAATAATCAGCAACGAGGCAACAACAAAAACCAGAGTCACTGTTCCCATCCAATACCAAGTTGATTATTTTCTAATAACCATAGTGTCTTTTTCTCTTTCACCACAGTGACTTGCCATCACATGAAATGAATCATTCATTCCTAAAGGCCACGTTTTACCTTTTATCCAGTTAGGTTTAATGTCGAATATATGTAAATAAATGAAGTTATACGAGCACATATAATGCAAACCTGTCAGAATTACGGTCACCTCCTGACAATCCGATTCCAGAATTCAACAGCACTGTGGTTTTAAGGATTTTTTGTTCAAATTGACCACAGTCTTTCTCTTTCTTTGACTTCTTTATCTTCCTTTTCTTTTCCTTTCTCACATTCCTCTCTCTACATTACACTCATTCATTTTTTATTTCTCTCTTTCACTGGTTTGGAGTCATGCATGTGATGCAGGCTTGTGATTTTTGTTAGAGAATTGATTTAGATGTGTATTCGCAGGGAAAAACACACACACACACACACACACACACACACACACACACACACACACACACACACACACACAGATCAACCAGAGGCTATAACTTTCGACCCACTCTATACGTATGGCGTTATATGCTTTGTATCTCTGCAAACTGTGGTGATATCTGAGGTTTCACACTTCAGTGCTCAACAGGTGGTTTTTGGTTTCAAACCAGAAATCCAACATCTGGTTTACTGCATGCATGTTAGAGAATTTCTGTGTGCAATCAGACCGACCTGATTGTAACATGCAATTCACTTGCAGTCATTCGAGTTTTTTCCTCGCGATTATAAATGCTGATTAGTGTAAACTTGTGCTCGGTCATTTTTCCTTGCCAGTTGGTTTACATTTCCCTTTTTTTTTAAGTGTGCCTCACGTGTGTGAGGGAAAAAAACGATGTAAGGACTGAAACAAGGCACAACATATTCACTGATGCTTGACTGTTTAAATCTAAATGATTTTGTGAATGAAAGCTGGGTGAGTGGCATAAAAGCCTTAAAGTCCTGGGGAGGGCCGATCAAGCATGCTGAGTAGAATACTAAACCAGGGATATTAGGACGATTCCCAACTCGGTCGTTAGTTGGAGCATTTCCACAGAAAGTGAAATAGTAGCCGGTGCAACAATCCACTGTAAAAAATATTATACTTTGTTGTGATATTTTCCTTGAAGTTCTTTTCATTTTGCAAATCTTCCGGTGCAGAATTAATGAAAAATGTGTGGTATGTCAGCATACACCAATCAGACATAACATTATGACGTCGTAAAATTATGACCAGTGAATATATAACACCGATTATCTCTTCATCATGGCACCTGTTAGTTGGGTATATTAGGAAGTGAACATTTTGTCCACAAAGAAGCAGAAAAAAGGCAAGTGTAAGGATTTGAGCGAGGTTTAATCGTGGGGGTCAGAGCATCTCCAAAACTGCAGCTCTTGTGAGATGTTCCTGGTCTGCAGCGGTCAGTATCTATCAACAGTGCTCCAAGAAAGGAACAGTGGTGAACCGGTGACAGGGTCGTGAGCGGGCGAGGCTCATTGATGCACGTTGGGAACGAAGGATGGTCCGTGAACAGACGAGTTCCTGTAGCTCAAACTGCTGAAGAAGTTAATGATGTTAATGCTGAATGTGATAGGACTGTTTTGGCAGAAACAATTGGGACCAACATAATATTAGGCAGGTGCTCATAATATTATTCCTGATCTGTGTATTTTTTCATGCGTATTTAGATTTTTCGAGGGGAAAGTAATCAGTTGGTAAAACCTTTTGTAAATAGAAATCCCTTTTCATATACATTTCTACATTTTTTTAACTTTTCAGAATTCTTTCAGACAGACACTTTAAAGGAACTCTAGAGTTTGTGGGCACTTAGATAACATCCATTCCAGACTTATTCACTCATTTACAGTTATACTCTTCGAGGAAGCTATCCACTAGATTTTAGCTGTGGAGACATGTGATCATTTATCTACAAGAGCATTAAAGTGATCAGGCACTGATGTTGGGTGAGAAGGTCTGAAGTGCAGTACTTCTTCCCCAAAATGCCACAAAGTCTGAAGTACACAACTGTATAGAATTGCACATCATGAATTTCTCTACTAGGCCCAAACTAGTTCCAGCACCATGACCTCTGTGCACAAAGCGAGATCTTTGAAAACCTGGTTCCACAAGTTTGAGAAAGGTTGGCGAACTGTAGTGTCCTACACAGAGCCCTGATGTCAACCTCACTGAACATCTTTAGGTTGATCTCGATATGACTTCTTCACTAACATCTACTGGAAGCCTTTCCTGAAGAATGAAGCTTATTATACCATTAAAAGGGGAAAGAAATCTGGAATGAGATGTTTAAGAAGCACATATGGCTGCTCTGATGGTCAAGTGTCCACAAACCTTTGGCCATATAGTGTGGGTATGGATACTATAACGTGTGTGTGTGTGTGTGTGTGTGTGTGTGTGTGTGTGTGTGTGTGTGTGTGTGTGTGTGTGTGTGTCTGGGTGGGTGTGCGACATACAAAGAATTGCTGTGGTAAAACCAACAGCACACACATACAATACAAACAGACTGAAGCTGAACATTTTATTTTCATAGAAAATCTTGGATCAAGCTTTTTATAAAGTTTTTTTGTTTGAACAAAAACATAAAAAAAAAAAAAAAAGATATATTGAATTATACTAATGAGTTATTGTTCTTTTTTTTAATTCTAATGTATTTTTTTAGACTCATGCAGATTAGAGAATCTGATTAGAGTTGCAGTAGTATTTCATCTCGTGTTTAAAAAGATATTTTACTAATAATAATAGAAATATAACACCAGTTCTACATAAAGAGTCACATAATCTGACATTGTAAATGAGCTAATTTGTTAGCTAATCGCTTTAAACCACCAGAAAGTCAGCATGCTAATGCTCTGCTTTCAGGAACTATTTAAAACAGTGTCCTGTAACGAAAACAATAGTATTATTATTTCATTTAAAAGGCCTTTCTCACTGTAAATGAGTATGTGAAGTAAACATTCGTCACCGGTTTGCCCAATTAGGTGTAAAGATTTAGCATTTTTAGCATTTTATCACTGTAGGGGCTAATCTTGATGCAATGCTTCTACCCCTTCACGGTTCAACGAATCAGATACAAACACCAAAACCTTTTTTTACGATTGTAAAACTGACGACCCCAGCATGCCTGAGATCATTTGTCTTGTCACGTATCTGTCATGTGTACACTCTGTTTATCTCCACGCTCTGATAAACCGAGCATTCCTGTGTTTACGTGTAGTCCCTGTGTGGAATGCTAGCTCTGTTCCCTAGCTCCGGTCATCAGTTCGGTTTGATATTCACGCAAGGCTGCAAAGTTGTCTTTTCAAAGCATCGCTTCTAAATTTATAACCTGAACTCCCTAACCTCACTTACTTCACTTACCACCTCATTTCATTGATTTACTCATCTCCTCATGCCATCGTTTATGGCGGGCAGCAAGCCCACTATGCTGTGTTTGATGGCTAATTTCATAATGCGCTCCTAAAATAGAACAGGAAAGGAATAGGAGAGATGAGGAGACAGAGACAGAGAGAGAGAGAGAGAGAGAGAGAGAGAGAGAGAAAGACAAAGACTTTCTTAATAATGTAATGCAATAAATGGTCTGTGCCTTAGAAATCTACCATTCATGTCAACTGTCCCTCTAATGTTATTCTCTGTCCCATGTTTTTCAGTTCATTTCAATTCAATTCGATTTTGATTATTTTTATATTTAGCAATGGACATTGTCTCAAAGCAGCTTTAAAGAGATAAAGAGGTTATAAAGTTGTATAAAAGAGTGTATATTGTTTTAAATTTGTTTCTAATTGTAAGTTTACCTATAATTAGTGAGCCAATGGCGAATGTGGCAAAAACTACCTGAGATGCCATGAAGAAGAAACCTTGAGCAGAACCAAACTCAAAAGAGAACCTCATCTGGGTGGCATTGAACGTCCATTCATTACAGTTCCTGCATGTTCTCCCATACTTGGATGCTAATGAAAGCCATTCTGTCGCTAACTGATTTGGTCCAGGTCCTTGTGACGATCTGAAATCACTCCATAATAGCATATACATGATAAGAGTCTAGTGCTTTCTGGAATTAGTGGAATTACTTGTAATGAGGAATTAAGAAATAAATGGTTTCCTGGATTGTGCTTGCTCAGCAGATTTTACACGTTACCAGGTGGGACTGTGCCAGAGAAAAGTACCAGAATTACATTTAAAATCTTTTGGCTTATCGCCCATGTCATTAAAGAATGAGGATGAGCTGTTTAAGTGTCTATGAGTGGCTTTTACTCATTAAGACAGTTCATGATGACCTTAAGATACTTCCAGGACACTACATTAATCTACTTATTGACAAAACGTCAGTCTTTAGCTGTGCTGCCAGTGTTGTTATTTTTTTTTGTAATAGTTGCATCTTCTGAACCGTTGCGACAGCCATACTGGAGATATCACAATACGGCTAAACCAGCAGTCGGAATACAACTGATTAAAAATCTAATTTAGTGCTAAGAAAAGGACACAAACCCTAAAGGTGAACGTTTTTTATCTTAGTGACCTTTGACCTGTGAACCCACCAGCCTTGGTGGCGATAATCAAATTCACAGTATGCAAGGATTTTTCACTTAAGTCCCATCAGTAAACAGCTTATAGTCTCAACAATGATAAAAGTATGATGAATGGACATTGTGTGACAGCCAGATGAGGACGGGTTTCCTTTTAAATCTGGTCCTCTTAAGGTTTCTCCCATTTCAGGAACTTCTTTTTTTGACACTGTTGCTCACTCATTTGAAAAAATCTTGTCTTGTGTTGTAAATGTGTTTGTAATCTATTGTTTTGTAAAGCAGCTTTGGTACAATATCCATTAAAAGTGATATACAAATAAATTTGAGCTGAATTATATTGAAATTAAATAAATAAATAAATAAATAAATTTTATTAATTAAATTAATTAATTATGTTACCATCGAAATGTTGCTCATGTTACCAAGTTAAATATTTTTCTATTATTTATAGATATATTATTTTTATAGTTTATTATCTGCTTAAGATCCTGTAGCTATATGTCCAACATATTTAATTTAATAATTTTTTTTATCATATTTATCATATCATCCTCATCTTTTATATTTATTACATTTTTGTCCCTTTACCATATTGGTCCCAATTTTCTTTCCTTTTCTTGCATACGTTACTACTAAAAAGAAAAGGCTGGAATGAATGCATAATTAATTAATAGGATCATGGTTGCATCCAATCCCAGAATACTAATGATTATTGGCACCGTCACAATGTTTCCTTAAATGGTGGACCATGTTGTCAGTGGGAGGTGGTAGCTTAGTGGTTAAGGCATAGGATTTTGGGTATCAATGTTGTGAGTTTAAAGCCCAGCCCACACTAAGCTGCCCCTCCTGGGCCCCTGAGAAAGGCCCTTAACCCCATAGCTGCTTAGTTGTATGAATGTGATAAATATAAGTCGCTCTGGATAAGGGCATCTGCTGTTAATATCAGTGGGATTTGTCCACCAGTATCAAATATATATAAAAAGTAAAAAAAGTTTTAAAACCTTAACACTTTGAATAAGTCGATCACACAAGGTAGATAGCGTTGGCAAATATTTAAAATCTGCTAATGTTATTGGATTTAATCTGAGATAGCTGCTTCTTGTTGTCTTGCTCTGTGATTGGTGGAAGCCATGTGCCAACGTTGGTTATTCAGGAACGAAGCTGCGTCGCCTGCTGATTGTTTCCACCTGTTTCTGCTTTCTTTTTGTCTTGCACTTCGTGAAGTCTTGTGTATTTGTGCAGTCGGTTTAAGGCGTGACTTCCTGAAACGTGTTCTTTGTCCCTTTCCCCAGGTTTCTGTAGCTCTTGTTTTTTCTGCTTCTGACCCCTGGCTGTTTTTTTTCTTTATGCTGCATTTTCCTGTAGGACTTTTTTTTTTTTTTTTCATATTGATTTTTTTTATTACCTGACCAACAGTTTATATCTTTTACCAAAAAGCTTTGATAAACCTAACACACAACATCGACGCTACACACTTTTTTCCCGCACCACCTGCTTCAATTTTTCTTTCTTTCTTTCTTTCTTTCTTTCTTTCTTTCTTTCTTTCTTTCTTTCTTTCTTTCTTTCTTTCTTTCTTTCATTTAATTCTTTTCAATATCTTTTACTCTAAAATTTTCACTTTCTTTCACTCTTTCACATTTTCACTCTATCACTTCACTTCTTTCACTGTTTATTTTTACTGTTCTTTGTTTCCTTCTCTTTTATTTCTTATGCTCTTTCACACTTTTTCACACTTTCATTTATTTGTTGTTTTCTCACACACTTTTTCTTTTACTCTCACACTTTGTTTCTTTCATTCATTCTTTCTTTCTGTATTTATTCATTGACTCTTTCTCTTATGCTTTTTGTTTCTTTAATCTTCACTATTTTTTTTCTTACTTTCCTTCTTTTGTTCTTTCTTTTCTTTTAGGTACTTATTTACTTTCTTCTACTCAAAATTATTTTACTGTTGATTTTTTCACAATTCCTACTTTCTTTTCTTTCCTTATTCTTTTATTCTAAACTCTCTCTTCTTCTTAGCTTCTTCTGTCTTTCCTTTTTGTTTGGATTTTTCTGTAATCTTTGTTATTTCTCCTGTAATCGGAAACATTGCAATCACAATCAGCCCTTCGTGAGGCGTTAACGATTTGAGCATCACGTCATGGCCGAATCACCAGGACAGTTTTTTTTATATTGTTGTGGTATTTAAAAATAGCTTATCTGATTTCTCATCCTTTGCCTGGAAGAACTATTCAGTAACATGAAACAAACCACATCTGACTGTCAGACGTCTATGGGAGTGTTTTCAATTAACAGTAAACAGTTAGTGAGTCAACAACAAGATCACAAAACACAGCTATTAACCAATAAAAAAACTGTAATCAGCATCTTATCGAGACTCTGGGAAATCAAAATGTGATCACAGGATAAGATGTCTCAATGAATCATCGAAATGTAAAAGGCAGACAGAGCAGTCAGAATGAAACTAAGACCAGCTACACAAGATAAAGGAACTAAGCAGGGTGGAGACGTAACCCGTTGTGGAAAGTGTGCAATGTGTAAAAATTCTCACCGTTGTGTGCCGAGAGAGGAGTTGTGGTGTTGTATGAGGAAGTCAGGTGTGTCAGAGAAGTATGTGAGGGTGGTGCAGGACATGTATGAGGATAGTGTGACAGCAGTGAAGTGTGCAGTAGGAACAACAGACTGGTTTAAGGTGGAGGTGGGACTGCATCAAGGATCGGCTCTAAGCCCTTTCCTGTTTGCAGTGGTGATGGACAGGTTGATGGACAAGGTCAGACAGGAGTCTCCGTGGACTATGATGTTTGCGGAGGATATTGTGATTTGTGGTGAGAGTAGTGAGCAGGTGGAGAAGAGCCTGGAGAGGTGGAGGTGCGTGCTGGAGAGAAGGGGAATGAAAGTCAGTAGGAGTAAGACAGAGTACATGTGTGTGAATGAGAGGGAGGGCAGTGGAGGGTTGTGGTTGCAGGGAGAAGAGGTGGAGAACGTGGAGGAGTTCAGGTACCTGGGGTCAACAGTGCAAAGTAATGGAGAGTGTGTTAAAGAAGTTAAGAAAAGAGTGCAGGCAGGGTGGAGTGGGTGGAGAAGAGTGATAGCAGGAGTGATTTGTGATAGAAGAGTATCTGTGAGAGTGAAAGGGAAAGTTTATAGGACTGTGGTGAGACCTGAGATGTTGTTTGGTTTAGAGACAGTGGCATTAAGTAAAAGACAGGAGGTGGAGCTGGAGGTAGCAGAGCAGATGTTGATGTTTTTGTTGGGAGTGACGACGATGGACAAGATCTGAAATTAGTTTATAAACCACGCATGTAGAACGTTTTGGAGACAAGGTGACGGAGGTGCGTTTGAGATGGTTTGGACATGTGCAGAGGAGGGACATGGGGTATATCGGTAGGATAATTTTGAGGATGGAGCCACCAGGAAGAAGGAAAAGAGGAAGGCCAAGGAGGAGGTTTATGGATGTGGTGAAGGAAGACATGCAAGTAGTTAGTTTGAAAGAGATTGAGTCAGCAGCTAAAGGCTTATTTTTAGCAGTCATAAAGGCATCATAAAACTTTTTGTCTTTGATTTCTATTTAACCTCATCCGTTCCAGAAATGACTAAACAGATTGTAAGTCTAGGCATCTAGTTTAGAAGAAGAAGAGCCTTTATTGTCACATGTGGAACTCTATCTTCGCATGTCCCAGCAACATTTAGGAAGCTGGGGTCAGAGCAAAGAGTCAGCCATGATACAGCACCACTGGAGCACACATAAGCCTTGCTCAAGGGCTCAAGAGTGGCAGCTTGCTGATACTGGGGCTTGAACCTCCAACCTTCTGACCAGTAACACAGAGCCACTGAGCTACCACCTCCACCTCCCTGTTTATGGGGCATAAGCTCTAACTATAAGTTTTTAATTTTTTGAATATCTGCTATTCCACTACTCTCTGTCTCAAAGCTTTAAAAGAAGTTTTAATTCAGGGTCGTTCTGCAATGGTTGAACATTTTGTGCACAGAATAACACTGTAAGAAGAAGACATCATTGTTTGTCTCCCACTTCATGCTGACAGGAAATGGGAGACAAACAGAGATGTATATTCCACCTATGGCTTCATTTAACATTCAACTTTGCTCTGAGAAGTTGCTGATGGTTGATCGGTTCATTTATATCCAGGTTGTTCAAGAGTCCCACAAACCCAAATAACTCAAAGTCAAAAAGCAGAAGGGCGAGAAACTATAAATGAGGTGTGTCATAAATATTTTGAGCACAATATCGATTTTAAACATAATTATTTCATCACTTTCCAAACAGAAAACCAAGGAATGCAATGTACACATACGCACGTTTAAACATTTCAATATTTTTCAAAATGGAATTCTAATGTTCGCTTTGCTTTGTTGGATCAATGGATCATTCTTTTGCCTCTTTTGTGTGATATTACCCTCAAAACACCAGCATGCTGAGAATAAAAAAAAATAATAATAAAAAAGGCTAGCCACATCAAATGTTACTATTTAAATGCCATGCTGATCCGATGCTGCACAGGAAGTCACACTTCTATGCATGTTAAACAGACGTTTTTACTAACCAGTGCTTGCTCGATATAAAGCCGGTGCTAAATTTGTATCTGTGTAGTTTTGAAATGGAATTGAAGTGGAATAGCGTTTGCAGCTAAAAAGCTTTGTTTGCTGGACTCAGAGGTGTGACTTCCTGTGCACCAGAATGCACGCTATGTCATTTCCTTTAAAATTTTATTTTTCTCTTTTTTTTTCAGTGTGAAATCATTGTTTAGATGTTTAAAACTTTTATTTTCTGTTTTAAACATTTCAAAATCAAATTATTTTCACACTCATGCTCTAAAAAGTCTATTTTCTCAAAATACAGCCATAAAACAGGTGATGGGCATAATGTCCATCTAATTCGGAAAGCAGTGACGTGATTGCTGTAGAAACTTGTGTGGTGAAACAAACAAACAAAAAAAACCCTCTGCTATCTGACAGTACAAATAAAACTACTGAGCCCACTGTGGGAAGACAGACAGGTGTGACCTCTGGGATGTGACCTTGTGACTCTGTGACCTGGGGTCATGTAGCCTTAAGCACAGGGAAACATGCACACAGACACACACACACACACACACACACACACACACACACACACACACACACACACACACCATATGCAATGCCCCAAGGGGGACAGACACACAGACAGGCAAATATAAATGTAGAGAAACAAAAACAGGTACACAGAGAAACAGGCAGCCAAACAGAAAAAGAAGACAGACAGTTACAGAAAGAGACAGACAGACATATTATTAAGAAGACACACATAGTTACAAGGAGACAGACAGACATATGATTAAGGAGACATACAGACAGACAGAGAGCAGACTTACAGAACAAACAGGTCAGACGAAAAGAAACAGCTACATAGACAGACAGACAGCTATACTGAGACAGACAGACTGTCAGGCATAAAGAGCCGGCAAGAAACAAATAAACAGAGACAGACATATAAATACAGACAGATAGATATACTCAATTTATAGAGAGACACATAGACTGATATATAGAGAGACAGATCTACAGACTGACAGACTGTCTGTAATGCAGACAGATAGATATACAAAGAGTTAAACATTAACAGATAGACAGACATAGACTGATGGACAGATCTACTGACATGCTGACCAACAGACGGAGACATAAAAAGACAGACAGAGTGATAGTCATATCCACAAAGAGACCTTCAGACAGACTGATATGTAGAGAGACAGACAGATCTACACTGAGTAAAAGAGACAACGAGAGAAAGCATGTTTTTGAGTTAAATTTCTTCTGCGTGACTCATTTTTGCAGTTCAGCTGTCGGAGGGCATTAGAGTGGACAGACTGAAAACACACACACACACACACACACACACACACACACTTCTTCTTCTGAGATTCTACTGGCCTGTTTCTTTCTTTTAAGCTTTAAAAACTAATTTATAGCTGGGAAACATGACATACATTTCTTCACGATCTTCATGATGTGTAACACACTACTGTGTGTCTCTCTCCTACTATCTGACTCTTTAACTCTAATCTAATCTAATTCACACAGCTGCCCCTTAATTCCAATTGTGTCACCAATATTGTGCTAACAGTTTGAGGAGGAACTATATATATATATATATATATATATATATATATATATATATATATATATATATATATATATATATATATAAATTTTTTAAAACCAGCTTTGGATGTAATTTTAAATTTCTTCCATCCCACTTTCTCCATTTGACATACTGTATCAGTCTGAGTTGCCAGATTGAAGCTGATGATTATTAATCCAAAATTATATCAAAACATCAGTGTAAAATAACATTAATAATAATCTTGAATATAGTCATAAACTCATAAAAATTCTATGTATAATTTCTAAACCCAGGTGTGTTTTGTCTGATCTGGCAACTCATCAATGTCTTGATGTCTCGGTCTGTTTCAGAGAATAACATCGTACCCTCATCTGCTCTCCAGACCCCAAAACCCATAGCACTCCTCCTCCTTCTCATGGCACCATCCCTTTTCTGTTAACCATCTGACTGCAGGGTGCATACCAACGTTTAAAGCTTTGGGGTGGGGTTTTTAAGCTTTTAAGGGTACTTTGGCCTTGTTAATGTTTTGTCTGAAACCCTGGTCAGCCTGTCTGATGTTTCTACAGCTCGATCTTTAGCTGTTCCTTCTCAAGCAAAGACAAACATGCAGGATTTTTTCCCTTCACTTCAGACCACACAGATGAAGGCTTCTCTTTTAATTTCTACATATCCAGCATTATGGTATATTTAGCAGGAACTTTGACCCCTGCACAGATTCCTTCCCAGCCCTCATCCATGGGAGGGTTAAGAATACAAAGGTAAGTTGAGTCTATAAAAAAGTTCTAACAATAAATCATAATAAAAAATGGGGACACTGGTGATATAAACAAAATGCCAAGTTGATATGACAAAGACATTCTAGGATGCACTGCAAGTTACAATACTAACATGATTTTGGACTGTAATTTATTTGCTATGGGGGGGTTTAGAACTGCAACTGCCATGAACAGATTTCCACTGAAGTGTCCACCAGTAAACAGCTGAAAACCTCAACAAGGATAAAACTATAATGTATGGATATTCAGTCTCACCCAGATGAAGGTGTGTTTTCTTAAGGGTCTGGTTCTTCTCAGGGATTCTTCCTTATATTATCTCAGGGAGTTTTTCCCTCACCAGCATCACCGCTGGCTTGCTAAATGGGAACAACTATAGAAATAAATGCATACATTTAAAGTGTATTCTATTTAATTCTGTTACATAAACTACGCACTGTACAAACTGAATTGTATTGAAATTATTACACTGTTTTATATCACAGAATCAGGTTGTAGTTAAGTGAAAATAATGTTAACGATTATCTATTATGAAACTATTCCTTCAAATTCCTGGACTCGTTATATACTTTTTTTTGTTTGTTTTTTAGTTACTTTCACACATGTTCTCGAAAGCGATGTCCCCTGTTTAATCCGTCACATCCTGCTCTGTTTCTTGGTCCCAGATCAGATATTCTGCCTTGTTGAATTCTTGCCAAAATGTATAAGGCTGGGAATGAGCGAGCTGCTTAAGGAAGTGGACTGTAAAAGGCTGGGAATGAGCAAGCTACTTAAGGAAGTGGACTGGATAATGTCAGTAGCAGAAGCGCTGCATTCAGCTCGACTTCCTCACCGTGCGACGTTCAGCGGCCTGCCTCGAGGGGCATTTTATCCACAGACACAGACGATTTCCTCCCGCAAATGGGATTTAGTATATACAAACAGGGTTTAAAAGTCTACATGCACGACTGATATCTAACGATCGATATGAACAAAGAAGGAAATCACAATCAGAATTTCTTTTCCTATATATGTTACATATAAGAATTTCATTGCAATTTTATCCTTTTTTAACTTTTTATGTCACGGACCAGTCATCAAAAAATTCACTGCATGTAATATTGTGTATGATTGTGTATGGATAAAACCTCAATCTAAATTCGAACATTTCTAAGGTGATGAACTGCATTCAGTTTGTTTTTATAATGTAATCAGGGATTTCCTCTTCACACACCTCAAACAGAACACGTTTTTAAATTCATTTAACAACAGTATTGGGACACCTGACTTCTTTTCCCAAGTAACACAATGTTTGAGGCACATGATTGTACAGAATGTCTTTGGATGCGGTGGCATTGAATATTCCCTTCACTTGAACTAGGAGACCCAAACCTGTTCCAGCATGACAATGCTCCTGTGAACAAAGCCAGCTCCATAAAGATATGCTTACATGGGTTGAAGTGGAAGATCTTAAGTTGTATGCTATAGAGCTCTGACCGCAAACATAGTAACTTGAAGCTGACTGCACCCCAGGCCTCCTCACTCCTCACCTGGCTTTGGTAACACCCTTGTGGCTGAACGAATCTTCACAAATCTCCACAAGCACACTCCTAAAATCTAGTGGAACATCTTCCTAAAAGAGTGAAGGTTATTATAAGAGCACATGGGAACAAACGTGGAATGGGATGTTCAAAAAGCAACCAACGAATCTTATGGTCAGATGTCCAAAAACATGTGTGTAAATGATAATATTACTGGAAAGCCTTGCAGGTTTCTGGGCAAGGAAATGCAGTTCAATTGAAGGAAAAATGTAACGCTACTGCATCCAAACACTCCTTGTACAAATGTGTGCCTCCATCTTTGTGGTGTCAGTTTAAGGAAGAACCACAAATGGCTGGGAGTGAGGTATCTCAATACTTTTGTCCATATTGCTAAGGTATGTACAGTAAACAGCATTCGCTACTACTTCACTTTGGGATCGGAGATTGCGGATGCTGGTGTCCCACTGCATTACATTTAGCTCATTATAAATATAATTAACTATACTAATAGAAATACTATTAAAAACTCAGCATGAGAGTTTTATTTTTAAAAAACCTCACATCTGTATTTCCTACAGTGCCTCTGAGCGCTTTGAACCATTGCATTGCTCTCCTTCATGTGTTTTGTTATACAGGAAATGACCTACGTGAGCGTGCGTATTTTTAGTTTTCTCTATGAAACACCGGATTAATCACCATCTTCTGAGCCGAGTGCTTTTGTTTTGGTGCGAATCTGCGTGAAGTCTGTTTAAAATCAGCACTTTTTAGGGTGTGTCAGGGTGTGCGTACGTGTGCGGGTGTTTAACAAAACATGATCCGGTCGTGGGAGGATGCAGGGATGAAAGCCTACATGAGCAGCGGGAGCACTGCGTCATTTCGTTGGACAGATTGGGAAGCTGTTCTTGTGAATGGGGGAGGTTTCGGGTCTCCAGAGGACACATCTGGATCTGGATCTGGATCAGGAGCGCTGGATTTGGAAGGGTTTTTTTTGTAGCCTACAGGGGAATTAATAAAACGATTTCAGTGTTGGCACACGTCAATGTTAATTGCTCCTCCTGGGCAAGTCTGGTTGTATTTCTGCTTTGCTCCATATGTTCATTCAAAGGTTATTGATCTATTTCTACATATTCCTTTTCTGTGTGGGCTTTTGCCAATTTTACCGGTGCATATTGAAATTCGGAAGCCTGATCCCAAACAGTGTTAGAAAGTTTTATATCAATGTGTTTATTCTTTCTTTTTTATAGTGACTTGTATAATAGATTCTCCACAAAACGTTCACAACTGTTGCTAACGATTATTTAGCATGTTTGGAATTAGTCTTCAGTCACAGCACTTTATACCAAAGTATTTCGCGCTGAACATCACACACTGAATTATTGACTTGAATAGAAGGAAACTAGTGGTGAGGGAAACTAGTGAAAGAAAGAAAGACTGATATACGGCTGATATAACAAAGGGATAACAGGAACTAGCTTGTTTCATATATGCTCTCTAACCTTAAAGTAAAAAAAAACATGATTGTACAATATATATTGGGATGTGCTGTAAATTTGGAATAGGTTTTCGCTAGCATGTTCCTCTCACGGCACAGATAGCATCCAAAACATCCATTAAAACTGGAGTCATATAGCAGTCAGAGTTTGTTTGCATGGAAAGCTGGAGAGCCTGACAGTCATGTGTTTTATCTGAAAGGGGTTATTTTGTTCTCTTCTCACCACCTGTGACACCTCGAAACACAGGAAGTTGTTTTCATGTATAAGAAAACATACATTGTGAAATCTTTTTTACCCCACAGGGGAAAATCTGCATACTACATATAGTATGATGCATATTACTGTATATTAGCGGGACTGAAGGAAATGCTAGAACTTTAATTTAGGATGTAAAAGAGAGTAAAACGGAGACAGTTCAAAAAAAAGGAGGACAATTTCTGATACTGGCTTTTGTTAAATTAATTAGCCTGAGTGCTGCTTTGACATTGGAGCGCGTCCTCTGTCATTGTTAGCTCGGTCATGCTAACTGATCGCGACTCATTTTTAGGAGAGTGTGTGAAAGGAGACAAAGCTGTCGCGTGATCAGATTATTTTAGGGGTAAAATCAGATTACACGCCACGAACAAGTGCAATGCTACAGAGCTTGTAGAAACCCAGCCCTGTTTCTGACTGTGTAAAGCTAATAACTAGATACCACAGCAGGAGAACATTAGTGGCTTGGTTTCTCCTGCGGGAAACCAGAAACCAACGGTTGTTGTTAAACTGGCGTGAGATTGAATTGTTCAAACAAATAAACTTGTGTTGAAATAGTTTTAGCAAACAAACACCAGGTGATTCTGTTTTCTTCTGTATGCTTCCTGCTAGCTGCTAGTCTTTCATACGCTGAACTGGATCTTTTGTTGTTGTTGTTGTTGTTGTTGTTGTTGTTGTTGTTGTTGTTAAGAGTGCATCTGAATTGAGAAAGTGTGTCCCTGTGGTGGTACAGATGTAGTTACAGTTTTGGATGGTAATGCACAAAATCTACACAATAACATTGAGATTCTGTGCTTAAGAAAACATAGCATTTTATATTAGCATTTTTTTTTTTTTTTAATCAGAATTCTATTAGTCTATTTTCTGTCTGTCTGTCTGTCTGTCTGTCTGTGTTTTTATCTGGCTGACTATCTATCCATTTATCTATACCTCTATCTATCTGTCTGTCTGTCTGTCATTCTGGCTAAGTTCATCAGCCTGTTTAAATTTTATCAAATAAAATCCTTAACTAGCAAGCTTGTCTGTCTGTCTGTCTGTCTGTCTGTTGGTCTTTCTGTCTGTCTATCTGTTTGCCTGCCTGAGTCTGGCTGAGAC
>NC_060894.1:3797500-3875000 GCF_014805685.1 Silurus meridionalis | reverse complement strand
ATAATAATAATATAATCATTATAGACATATTTTTACTTCATTTTTGTACTTTCGAAAAGAAAATTAATTGTACTTTTTTATTATAAACTTTATTGATATTGTTATTCTATTTTCTATTCTTTTAAATTATTTTCACTTTACAAATTAGTATTTTTAAAATAAAATTTTTTCCAATTTTTAGGGCAAAAAACATTCATAAAAAAATGTCACTGCATGTCTTTCTGTGTATAATTCTGAGGTAAAATATTTGACAAAAAAGTTTATATTTCATTTAAAATTGTATGCAAATTAATGTGCAGCAGTGTTATAGCCAGTATCCTGAATCTAAAAATCTAAAAGGAAAAAACACTACAGGAATTTAAAGAGGAGCTAGTCAGCTTTAGAATTATTGCCACTCTTACTGCAAAAGAAAAAAAAAAAAAACATGAACAAATGAGCAAAAATTTCTAATCTCAAAATAAAATAAAAACCTTCACACCCACACAAACACACACATATTCACACTTAGGGTCATTTCTAGGAAGTGGAGGGAAACCAGAGATCCCAGAGGAAACCCACATTGGGACGACATCGATTTTAGACTTGATTTTAAAACTCTTTGTTTTAGCATACCATTATTCTTTAGACAGTTTTTCACGCCATGTCCTCACTAGTGAAGACGCATATTTTTCTCTGCGTTTTGCCGTTCCATCTACACTGAATATGATGTTTCTCGGTTTGCACTGTCGACTGTGAAAACAGAGGTTTTCAGAAACTACGCATTTTTTGTCACTGCCGCAACATTTCAAAGAGCCGGTTAGTAAATAAACGCTAGACGGAAGTGGCGCAGGTCGTTGCAGGTGTCTTATGTTTTGCTCAGGCGCAGAACAGGGATGTGAGGGTTTTCAGATGTTTCAGTGTGGACGAGAAACGTTTGGGAAACGATTGAAAAAGAATAGATAAAAACACAATTTTTAAATGTATCCAGATTAGTGTAGATGAAGCATTAATGTCAAATAAACAAAAAACTCTGGATTTTGGAACTCTCGATTTCTTTTCTTTGGGGTCCCAGTCATTTGCATTGATGAAGCCATCTGTTAGACATCAGACAACTCTGACCCAAGCAAGCACCCAGAACCTATTAAAAGTGATCCCAGTGGGTGCTCTGACACACAAACAAATACACCCACACATGCAAAGTATTTCTGTAAGTGAAACAGGCTCTGAGAGTATCCTCTGGTGCCACCTGATCCTCACCCCGGGGTGCCAGTGATTACGGAGCTGACTGTTTCAATGTCCATCAAGCAACAGATGTAATGTTAAAACATGCCTGGTATAAAATCTTTGTATGGACTGATTCTTTGTGTTTAATTGTCTGTTTTCTTTTTTACTTTGTGTTTCTCTCTTGCTGCAGTGCTGCCGTCCTGTTTCTTGTTCTTTAATGTGGATGAGCAGAACGGGATGTCGTTCAGCGGGCCTATAGAAGACATGTTCGGCTACACCGTGCAGCAGTTCGAAAACAACGAGGGGAAATGGTGTGTCTCACACACACACACACACACACACACACACACACACACACACACACACACACACACACACTTACACTTGTATCATACATGCTGCAATGTAAGTTTCCCCACACTCAGTTTAGAGTGTAGATGCTACACATATATATATATATATATATATGTATTGTATATAGATGCTCCACACTTTGCTGACATACACACACACACACACACACACACACACACACACACACAGTTTCCCAACACACAGGGTGAAAGTGCTTACCGAATTGATAGAGCTGCCTTGTTGCTTGCCTTTGTGTGCTCACACACACACACACACACACACACACACACACACACACACACACACACACACACACACACACTAAACACAGTTTCCCAATACAGTGAGTGTAGATGCTAAATGTATATCTAGTGCTTTCTTGGTATTTGGTTTTGCACACACACAAACATACACACACACACACACACACACACACACACACACACACACACACACACACCTGTTTCTTACATCCTGCAATGTAAATTTCCCCACACTCAGTGTAGATGCTGCACAGAGACTTGTAGCTTGCTTTTGCACAAACGCACCCACACACACACACACACACACACACACACACACACACTCTCTCTCTCACACACACACACACACACACATGCACACAAACCAGCCAAAGTTATAGATTAGAAACAGAAATCTAACCTCACTTACATACTAGTTTCTTTTTGGTATGTCCCAGCTATTTGGGACAGAGCCATCTGAGTGTAGTTGCTGAACATATATCTAGTGCATCTTGTTACTTGACTTTGCACACACACACACACACACACACACACACACACACACACAGCCAAAGTTATAGATCAATCAAATGTGATGAGAATAAAACAGAAATCTAACCTCACTTCCATAAAAAAAAATTATAATATTTCTTGTACAGTTTGTCCCAGCCATTTGGGACAGAGCCATCTGTTAGACATCAGAAACCCCCTTTTCCATTTCCTGCCCATATCACACAAGCAAAAACTCACACCCGAGCAAGCACCCAGAACCTATTAAATCTGATGTCTTAAACATTTTTACTGTCACTTACTTGCATTCTTTTCTTTTATAAAGGAAAAAGACTGTTAGAGTGTCACACAGTGCCACCTATAAAAGTATCTCGTTTAGTAACCGGCTGAGGAACATATCATGTGTTACTGTGGTGTTAGAAACAGTGTCATTTTCCACAACTCGCACAGCACACACACACTTTTCCATTAAATTTTTGCCATAAAACAGACATGTCGCATTACTTATCCAGATAAAATGAGAAATGCTGTTATTTAAATATAAATCAGAATATCCAGTGTAATTGTTTTTGTTAAGCATTCATATATTGCCGTGCAGATGTTCACTGTATACGGTTTATGTCCTGTACACATCTGTACACTCCTACAGTTGGATCTGAGTTTACCACCAAGAGCTGTTTTTATTGAGAGTACTAGAGAAAGAGAGCTGTTGAAGTTAATTCATTGTGCCGTCCTTTGTTCTGCGAGGATCTTCAAAATGGTCCCCTTGCACAGCAATACAGCGCTCCCATAGTTCCTGCCACTTCTGGAACGTGTCTTGCAAGTCTTCTTTTCGAAGCGCGTCAAGCACCTTCTGCGACTCGCGCTGGATCTTCACAATGGTATCAACACGGTGACCTTTGAGTTGGATCTTTATCTCCGGGAGGAAGGCAAAGTCCGCAGAAGTTAAATCTGCAGAGTCGGGTGGGTGCGGATGTGAGATCGTGGGGATCGTTCTCCGACGATCATCATGCACAAGTTGCAAGTTGGTTTGGACATTTTTGGGGGTTGAGCTCGTTGAAGACCTTCCTGATCTCTCGTCGTCTTTCAGTGATGTTCTTCCGCTCTTAAAGCATTGCCATATGTCAAACGTATGCCGTGTCAAACGTCTCTGTGGCAGATTCGCCCAGTTTTATGCAGGATTTCATGTTTGCTCTTTGTTCTAACTTGTTCATGATAAAGATGAAAAGATGGAAGAGAAGAGGAGAAGATGAAGATAAGAACGAGGAAGGTGAATGTGTAGGTGAAGAAAAAGATAAGGAGGCGAAAATATAAAGGCTAAAGATAAAGACATGGACAAAGAAGTTTGAAGAAAAGGAGACTATGAGGATCTTCTTCTTCTTTCGGCTTCTCCCATTAGGGGTCGCTACAGTGGATCATCCGTCTCCATACCCCCCTGTCCTCTACATCTGCAATTTTTAACCCAACCACCTGCATGTCTTCCTTCACCACATCCATAAACCTCCTCCTTGGTCTTCCTCTTTTCCTCCTTCCTGGTGGCTCCATCCTCAGGTTTCTCCTACTGATATACCTCATGTCCCTCCTCTGCACATGTCCAAACCATCTCAATCTCGCCTCCCTCATTTTGTCCTCAAAACGTCCTACATGCACTGTCCCTTTAATAAACTCGTTTCTAAACCTGTCCATCGTCGTCACTCGCAGCGAAAACCTCCACATCTTCAGCTCTGCTCCCTCCAGCTCCACCTCCTGTCTTTAACTCAATGCCACTGTCTCAATCATACAGTATTTTTCTATAACATTGAAAATTCATTGATTGTACAGCATCTATACTTAATATGTATATATTATTTTTTATTTCTTATATTTGATTTGACTTAAATTTTACAGCGAACAACTGCAACTCGACAATTTCCCTGTGGGATCAATAAAGAATTCTGATTCTGATGATACACACACAATGTACGTTTGGATAGATTTGAATACAGAAATTGGTCATATTTTTTTGTTTGGTTTTTGTTTCCGTTTTTTGTTTGTTTGTGTTTGACCCGGACTTTTTGACCCACTTACAGAAGCGACAAATAAACCATAGACCGCGTTTGTCCACAACCTTCGTACAACTTGTCAACGAACCGCGACCCACAAGAATGCGGGCCTAATGAACACAATAATCTCTTTTCCGTCGACGCGAGCAAGCAGCTTCTGAAACATAATCCACATTCATCTGCACTCGCTTTGCTTTTCCTCTCTGCAGGATAAACAGAAAATCAATTAGCTTTAGCTTTTATCTAAGTGGAGTTTGAGTGCTCGTCTGCTTTTCCCATAATTCCCACCGGCTTTCGCGGTTTGAATTTGACCTCGTTTCTGCCTCTCTGTCTTTCTTTTCAAAGGGTTCTGATTGGTTCTCCTCTGAAGGGACAGCCAGCTAAGCGGACCGGAGACGTCTACAGATGCCCTGTGGGTCACGGTCATTCACCCAGCTGTATAAAATTAGACCTGCCTGGTGAGAACTGACTTTACAGTGAATTATTTCCCTGTATGTGTGTTTTTGTTCCATGGCCATGCAATGGAATTAGATATTCAGGGCCACAAATGCACTTGCTTACCTCCATAACGTGCAGAGAACATCGTACAGTATTTCACATAATATGATCATAGCATGTTGGTTTACGAAAATCCAAGGAAATTATTGTATTTATTTTTTGATACTGTCGATGACAATACTCCTGTGCAAAAGTTTGCATTCCCAGTTTATAAAAAATAAAATGTGGATGTATTCTGCAACAAGGCAATAATCCAAAAAACACTCAGAAACATGTATACACTCATTGCTATTGAAGTATTGAGCTGAGGGCATCGTCATCTCCATAAAGTGCAACATCTTGTTCAGGATCACGGTAAAGAACGAATGAATGGTGAACCTGTCTCTAAACACCGGGATATACTCAATATGTGATACCAGTCCTTCATAGAGGAATATACTTACACATTGACACACTCTTTTACATCTAGCTGAAATTTAGACACAAGGAGAATCCAGAGCTCAGGATCCAACCAGGAACTCTGGAGCTGTGAGATAATCAGCTATGGAAAAAAGTACACTCATGTCCAAACTCATTTTTTTGTTAGATTCAAATCTATTTTAAGAGTTATTTTAAGATCCAAAAATGACCACAGAACACATTGTATGTATCATATAGTATCACATCGTACCCTAGCCCTGCTCTCTGTTTACATTTAATAAACTATCCAGATGAATAAATGAAAAATATCTGGATAGAAATTTCTGGTTTTGAGGTTGTACAAACCTTTCTTTTTTTTTCACATTTGGCACTAAATGCAGTGCTGTATGGTGCATTTAACATATTTCTTCATATTGTACACACAAATTATTATTTTTTTTATTATTATTTTATAAATGAACATCTTTTTTTACAGAAGGTTTATTATATTTAGTTTTTAAAAACCCTAACTTGCATATACTGAAAAAGCATATTGCAGTGTATGTTTGGAAACATTACAGTAACAGTGTGCTACTCTAATTTTAGGCCTCAATGAGTCGTCTGTTTCTGACGAGTGAATGAAAAGGCTTTATGTCTTGTGCTTTATTATATATGACATTTCCTTGAATGTCAAATTCAAGGCAAAACCTCGCAGATGCAGCACATTTGTTCTGTCTGGACTGTAAATACACAGTTGCACAGAAATAGCCAGCATGATTTGGAAGTGTCAGAAATAAAGAAAAATTGTCTAGTGCAATTGTAGGAAAGAAAGAGAGGCAGTGAAGTGTGACATTTATACATTAAACATTTCATAAAAAGAGATGGTTGTCTTAGAGGATACTTCTTAGAGGATACTCTGCAACCTTCAACATCAGCTTTGTTGTTGAAGAAAAATGTGCTCTGTTTATATTTATATATATAGTATCTTACAAAAGTTAGTACATTCCTCACATTTTATCAACCATTTTAGTATATATGTAAGTATATAAGACTATAGAAATGAAACTTGGATATATTTAGTAATCAATCTGCAGCTCATGTAGCAGTATAGATTTACTGTCCTCTGAAAATAACTCAACATTCAGCCATTATTGGCAAAATACCTGGCAACCAAAGTGAGTACACCCTAAGTGAAAACAAAGTCAAAACTGTGTCCAAAGTTTCAATATGTTGTGGGAGCACCATTGCTATTTAGCACTGCCATAATCCTCCTGGTCATGGACTTCCCCAGAGCTGCACAGGTTGTTGCTGGGATCCTCTTCCACTCCTACATAATGACATCACAGAGCTGCTGCATGATACACACATGGCGCTTTTCTACCTTCTGCTTGAGGATCCCCACAGGTGCTCAATAGGGTTCAGGTCTGGAGACCTACTTGGTCACTCCATCACCTTCACCTTTAGCTTCCTCAGCAAGGCAGTTGTAATCTTGGCAATGTGTTTGGGGTCGCTATTATGTTGGAAAACTGCTGTTTGGCCCAGTTTCTGATAGGAAGGGCATCATGTTCTGCTTCAGAATGTCACAGTACATGTTGGAATTCATGTTTCCCCTCAATGAACTGTATCTCCCCAGTACCAGCAGCACTCATGCAGCCCCAGACCGTCATGCTGCCACCACCATGCTTGACTGTAGCCTAAGCACAACTTGGACATCCAGTGGTCATGAGAGAATTGTACTCAAAGCACCAGATTTTATGGTCCTGTCGAGCAGACGAAAACATGATTGTGTGCCTCCAATTCTGTGCTAAGAGTTCGGTGAAGAACCACATATGACTAGAAAGGTCTGGTGTCGCTACACTTTTGTGTATATAGTGTATGTGTGTGAATATTGAATTATAATCTTTTTCTTACTGGGTGATGGGTTTTATTTCCTCACCAGAAATTTAATCTTTTCCTGCTGTTGTGTTGCTATTTTTGTCCATATCCTTTCTATTTCTGTGGTAATTAATGAATTAATGAACATTAAGCACTGAAGTAGAAGGTCGAGTCTCGCAAAAGACTGGTGTATGTCATTCATAACCTGCCAAAATATCGATTAGTATTAATATAGTGTAAGATTAGTATAGTGTGTTCTGTCGGTGGACTTGTGTGTCTTGTATGAGATGCAGCTCATAACATATATGGACAAAATCATGTCTAAACCTGTTGTGCCTTTATTTTTCAAGCGCAAACAACAATCCCAAACATACATGAAGTCAAAGAGAACATGACCATGGGGACGACGCTGGTGGCCAATCCGGACGGGAAAGGATTTCTGGTACGGAGAAAATGTTTCCTGCTTAAATCGTCCTCGAAAACCTCTGACTCTAACACTAATGCTTATGGTGGTTGTGGATTCTTATTATTAGAAATATCAGTCACATTTTCCACAGAGGGTTTTTGAGCCGTGAAGCCGCAGTGAAGGCGCTGTGTCCCAGAGGGTTTTTTATTTTTAAGTCAATGACCAAATTGAGAAAAAAAAAAAACATTCATTTATGAAAGACTGACACAATTTTTTCCTGTGGCCTAAATGGACAAGGTTCAAATATCTCCTGAAACCAGTTTTCTTTTTTCTGTCTCTCTCTCTCTCTCTCTCTCTCTCTCTCTCTCTCTCTCTCTCTCTCTCTCTCTCTCTCTTGTATTCTGACATGTAATTCTCAATTTCTCTTTCTGTCTCCGTTTCTGAAAATGCTATATAATATATATATGTATATGTACTCTTTCTCTGAAATGCTCTTTATTCCTTCCCCTATTCCTTCCTTTTTTATTTCTCTCTCTCTCTTTTTCACTTTATTTAGTCAGCATAAAATACAGGAAATCTTTTTTAAGATGCAAATAGAATAATGTCCAAATGTGTGTTGTGCTTCCTATAAACATAGCAACAATAGCAAATAGCCTGGACATGAAGACGTCCCAGGCTACTGATTTGTCCCTCTGTCATCATACACTCGCTGATTCTGTGGGTATTCTTTGTTCCCGCAGGCATGCGGCCCTCAGTACGGCTACATGTGCGGAAATCAGCAGTACATCGCAGGCATCTGCTCAAACGTCAGCTCCTCCTTCAAGGTGCTCGACTCCTTTTCTCCGACCATCCGAGGTACACACACATGCACACACACACACACACACACAAAGTCTCTTGAGGGACACATGGCGAGTGTGTATATTAACACATTCCGAGGCGTGTAAACTGCGGCTTGCCCTCTGGCCCGCATGACCAATTTAGGACACGGTTTATAAGACATGACGTCTCCGATGCACAGGAACCAGTGACTCATCTCAAATACTGTGTCTTTCCATTTTAAACTAGACACACTTCACACACACACACACACACACACACACACACACACACACACACACATGCACATGCATACACTCAGCATTTCGTGTCCCAGGTCAGTCCTGTACTACAGACGTATCCAAAATAGGTTATTTAAAATAGTATTCATTGCTTAGGGGTCATTGTGCATAGAATTTATAGAACCAAATAAATTAGTGGAAAAAATATCTACCATGAGCAGGTTCAAACAGGAAACCACAGCCTTATCTCTGGTTGAGATTATATGACCTCAAGTGATGAGCAACTGCGAGACCCAGAATTCACACTTCAGATGCTGACAAAAATGAGAGCCACTTCAGACACTTTTGTCTGATTGCACAACTTTAGATAAAGGCCATGTCAACATTAATACGTTTCCGTTAAAAAACGCACATTTTCTTCTGTCCACACCGAGACTGCGTTTTCAACGTTCGAAAAGCCGTTAATGAAATAAACAGCAATCAGAAACAACGTAAGGGTACGAGTTTTCACACCTTTCATTGTGGATCAGCAACCTTTTGGAAACAATTGAAAATAAAAGTGTGGATGCACAGCGTTTTTAGACAAAATCTAATTTATCCGGATTATTGTAGATTTAGACTAATACGTCGATTTGAGATCTTGTCCACTTTACAATTGCAACCACAGCAAACTGTTCGAACCTGACTGTTTGAATGTACAAATATTTGTCCATTCATGAGGAATAATTTTCTATGATCCAAGAGGACAGATGTCATTTGTTCTGAAGCTATAAAATGTATTAGCCACATATTAAATCACTACGCTGTGACTCACTTCATGTCCTGTCACCATTTTTTGTTTTCCAGAGTGTCAGCAGGACATGGATATCGTCATTGTGCTTGACGGATCAAACAGCATTTTTCCATGGAAGCACATCACGGAATTTCTGGTGAAGTTTCTGAAAAAGATCGAAATCCCTCCAGCCAGGGTGAGCCTTCTCCAGCAGCATATAGCTTAGAAAGTGTTTTATGTTCATAATGTGTAGATGAAAACTATAGAGATGCTCTCTATATTTTGAAAATACAGTGTTTAAAAAAAATAGTTTGATTATTAGAACAAATTTGTTTTAAAGTAAATATCATGTTTTTTTTCCAGCATGGGAAGAGACAGTGCACTCAGTGAAGAGTTTGATTCCTCTTGTGCAGTATATATACCTTGTACCTTATCAAAGTCAGTTAGCTTAGATTTTATATACCAGTTGATACTTCAATGATAGAACTTCACAAAAAGCGACAGACTGTGTCTACAAATTGTGGAACAAGTGGAATTCTGTTCTGTGGTCAGACGTATCAAAATTTGTATTTCTTTTTGGAAACCATGAACACCATGTTCTCTGGACTAAAGAGGAGAGGGACCATCTCGCTTGTTATCAGCCCAAACGCATCTCTGATGGTATGCGAGTGCATTATTGCCCATGGAATGGGCAGCTCACACATTTGGAAAGGTTCCATCAATGCTAAAAAGATATATACAGATATTAGAGCAACAAATGCTTCTATCCAGGACATTTATGAGCAAAATAAAGCTTACTTCATACTGCATCTATTACAATGGCATGACTTCATAGTAGAAGAGTCCTGGTGCTAAACTGACCTGGCTTCACTCTAGACATTCCATCTTCCATTTGACCCATCATGAAACGAAAAATGCAAAAAAAGGACACGAGAACTGTTGAGCAGCTAGAAATTTGTATCAGACAGTTGGTCTCCTCAGTTCCCAGATGTACACAGACAGTAGATGTGATGCATTTTACACAGTGTCCCAACTTTTTTGGAATCGGTGTTGCATAGTAAACGGATATCGAGTGCCACCTAGATGAGGATGGAGTCCCTTTTGAGTCTGGTTCTTGTGATGGTTTCTTCCTAATATCATCTCAGGGAGTATTTTACCTCTATGAATTAGAATTTTGTATTTGTAATCTCTGCTTTGTGACAACTTCTATTGTTTAAAAAAAAATTTACATATAAAATCAATTAAATTGATTTTAATTGAATTGATAGAGTGGTAAGGTTCAGTTTCAGCCCAGCTTAGAATTCTAGATGATCTCAAACCGTAGTGTAAATCGCTCATGTAGCCTTGGTGCGGTTTTGCTGCAAAGTCTCATTAAAATCCGTTAAGGAAAAAAATCCCTTCAACGAGAAACTCGCTGTGGGGAAAGTTAAAAGAGTTTTCCTGAATGTGGCGCTGGAAACTGAGGAAGACCGCATTTTCCTTTTTTACAATTTTTTATATTAGATGAGATCATGTTGAATAAATCGCTTCTCTGTTGACCAGGACAGTCTATGTATACAGTATACAGTATATGTTTATAAAAGACATAATTCACCACAGAATAAAACACACAGGAAAATAATCAATGACAGACTT
The DNA here is from genome assembly GCF_014805685.1 of Silurus meridionalis. Taxonomy (NCBI): domain Eukaryota; kingdom Metazoa; phylum Chordata; class Actinopteri; order Siluriformes; family Siluridae; genus Silurus; species Silurus meridionalis. The sequence continues at coordinate 3,864,003 of NC_060894.1, read as the reverse complement.
AACAACGTGTTCCAAAGTGTTTAATTCCTCGTATAACAAAATATTTATTGAGTGATACATAATTTTTATATATTTAGATATATATTAATTAGTATTAAATATTAAAACATTTAACATTGAAGCATCCACAAAACAAGTAGAAGAGTAGTATAGTAGTACAGCTAGCTGTTATATCACCATCCTCCTTTTTTATTTCCATTTTTCTCAATTATAAAGACACCAAAATGGGTCTGTTAATGTTATTGATAAGCATCTGCTGGACATTGTAGACAGTTTCTAGTTGACAAGAGACTTATGATCGTGGTATCAAAAAAGCTTCAAGTCTAGTTTTGTAACATGGCAACAGATGGCAGCACAAGGCCGCACACACAGTCACAAGGAGCACCAGCCATCACAAGTCACTGTGTCAAAAGACATTGTGTACATCGGGAGCTGTGCAACTGTTGCCATACATACCAGATGCGCACCATGTGCTCCTCACACGTGAGTTTCTCAAAGGAAACAACATGACCTCACTTCTGTACCCACCCTACTCACCAGATTTGGCTTCTGCGGACTTCGCCCTGAAGATCCAACTCAAAGGTCGCCGTTTTGACACCAATGCGGAGATCCAACACAAATTAACTCATTTTGTCAACAAGTGGCAGGAACACTGGGGGTTTGTGTTGCTCTGCAAGGGCACTATTTTAAAGGTGATAGTGTGAAAATGTCGCTAAATAAAGTACTTCCTTGGAACCAGAGCTAGTCTTGAAACGTTTTGATACCACCTCGTATGGTGAAATTGGTGACTCGTTGTTTAAGGTTCTGGGTTACTATTAGACAATTTAGAAGTTCATACTGTTGGACCTTTGAGCAAGGCCATTAGCCCTGTCATAAATCATATCAATCTAAAATGTACAAATAAAATACATTTAATTAAAGATTAATAATAAATAATCCATCCATTACAGTTTTATCATTTTAAGAGATAAATGGTCATGTGGCATAAAGATTTCTTGTTTCTTTTTCAGGTGGGTATCGTGTCATACGGACAAGACGCCGGCCATGTTTTCAATCTCAGCCAGTTCTCCAACACGGAGGACCTCGTCGGTAATGTATCCCATATCAAACAGAGAGGGGGCTTGAAAACCATGACAGCGCTGGGAATCGATACGGCAAGGTGTGTGTTAGACGCTCACTTATCATTAGTGTTTGTGTGTTGATCATTTAACTGATGAGTTCACGATTGACAGGAAAGAGGCTTTCACGGCGGAGCGAGGCGCTAGACCAGGGGTCAAGAAAGTCATGGTGATTGTGACTGACGGAGAGTCACATGATGATTACAAACTGAAAGACGTTGTCAAAGACTGTGAGAAAGACGGGATTGAGAGGTTCGCCATCGCGGTGAGCGTCATAATTGTTTTTAGCTTGAAAGTTTATTAAAGATTAATATTTGGTGATGGGAATTTTGTACTCTTACCTATCAAACCTACAGTCAATGTTTGACACAGTATTTTACACCTTTAATAATAACTGTACTGTACATCTGTGGAGTCAAATATTACATAAATCAATCATAACAAGTCTCTGCCATGTACCAGTAACAATTTTGCTCATCTTACTGTATAATTGTCGTCTATTTAAGTTTTAATAATACCCTGTATAAATTTTTGTTGCAAAATGAGAGACCGTTTGAAAAATCGATTGGGGAGTATGTTCTCAAAGTCCCAGTGGTCCTCCAAAAGCCTTGTTTAATCTAAAAACAGAGACAGAGTTACGTTCTTCTGCATGTATCCTGGGAAAAAGTTTTGAAAGGAGCATTAGCTCTTCTAAAATAAAAATAAAAGAAATGTTTGGAATTTAGTCGTTAGCTGAGCCAATGTTGGTCTGTAAAGACTTTAATGTACATTTAAAAATGGAGATTAAGGAAAATGAAAGAAAATCCAATTAAAAGGCTTTTACATAAGTAGGTTTTGCGTATTACATCCCCAGTCTCAGCCCTTACTTGGGTTGTGATTGACCAGTGGCAGTTTCCTGTAGAATTTGCACAAAAACACACAATTTGCCTTCATTTCAAATCCCCCAGGAAAACCGTCATGCACAAAAACACATTCACAAAAATCCCGGGTTTATTTTTTAAGGTTAATATCGATGCTGTAATATCGAGCCGTGGTATTAAGTGTGACTTGGTGGTATTAAGGGTGGCTTGGTGGTATTAAGGGTGGCTTGATTCAGGCAGGACGCCACTAAAAGCACGGCTCGCCACCGGGATTCATTTATGTGTTTGTTTTTTGTATTTATTTACAGGTTCTTGGTGATTATAACCGCCAAAATAAAAGCAAAGAGCAAGTGGATAAATTCATCAATCAAATCAAGTCCATTGCGAGCAACAAAACCGACGATCATTTCTTCAACGTGGAAGACGAGCGGGCGCTGATCACCATCGTCGACTCTCTGGGGAGCAAAATCTTCGCTTTAGAAGGTAACAGAGTCTTTTTAACAGACCCCATGACTTATTAGATGCTACTTCTTGTTTTTATATCAGTTTTGAGTCAAGAAAAGAAACGAGGTGCCCTTTATCCTCAATCATGTTTACTGATGCTAATTTGTCTGTAATGTCAGTACAAGATTGTTGTTAGCTGATTTGCTAGCTAGCTAAGTTCAAAGTTTTCGAGCAAATATTTAGCACATTATTTTGTCGCTTTCTTCAAATAGATGAATGTGACCAAAATCACATGTAAAATTATCCTTAATCATGTTTACTGGTGTTAATTTGTCTGTAATGTCTGTACAAGAATGTTGTTAGCTAGTTTGCTAGCTAGCTAAGTTCAAAGTTTTCGAGCAAATATTTAGCACATTATTTTGTCGCTTTCTTCAAGTAGATGAATGTGACCAAAATCACATGTAAAATTATCCTTAATCATGTTTACTGGTGTTAATTTGTCTGTAATGTCTGTACAAGATTGTTGTTAGCTGGTTTGCTAGCTAGCTAAGTTCAAGGTTTTCGAGCAAATATTTAGCACATTTTTTGTCGCTTTCTTCAAGTAGATAAATGGGACCAAAATCAAATGTAAGCTTTGTGATTTGTGTGTTGGTGTTATGTGACGTTAAATCATTTTCGGGGACACTTGCTTGATGTTATACAGTATACAAGACACAATTCTGACTTTGCTTTTCGTTGCTCAACAGCTACATCTGGGAATCACACTTCATCTTTTGAGATGGAAATGTCCCAGTCAGGCTTCAGCGCTCACACATCAAGAGTAAGTCACATTCTCAATCTTTTATCTTCAGGAACGGCTACAGCAGGTGGCGTCGATCTTTTCCACAAAGACCCACACCTGATTTCACTCTTGTAATCAGCTCATCGTAGCCTTTTGGATTCAAATCTCATCTTTATCTCACATTTGGCTGTAATGAAATCCTGGAGCAACTCCAGTTCCGTGTGGAGAATATTGAAGATTCTTAGTATAGAGTATATTCTCTCTTTGTTGTCACTGAGTTACATCACGTTCACTATATTGCCAAAAGTTTACAGACACCTGGTCATAAGTATGATATTTGCTTTTTGAGCTTTGCATTCCTCATTTAGTCCCAATTCGCTCTTATAATTCCCTCCACTCTTCTGGTAAGATGTTCCGCTAGATTGCTTGTGGAGATTTGTGCTCATTCAACACAGGGATGTGATAAATTCAGTTACTGAGGTAGGTGAGGTGAGGAGGCCTGGGGTGTGTTTCAATTCATTCCAGATGTGTTCAGTAGGATTGGAGCTCTATAGCAGGAGATCTTCCACTCCAAACCCATGTAAAGCATATCTTCATGGAGTTTGCTTTGTGCACCGGGGCATAGCCATGCTGGAACAGGTTTGGGTCTCCTAGATTAATTAAAGGCAAAATGACATGTTACTGCATCCTTCGACGTTCTATAGAATTGTGTGTCTTCAGCTTTGCGATTACAGTTTGGAAAAGACCCACATATGCCTGGGAAAGTCAGGTGTCCCAATACTTATGTCCATGTAGAACTAACCCATAAATCTTCTTTCTGCACCTTACAGGTTTTTGGTCCTTTATACCTCTTTAGTACATTTTTATTCTGCGGTTATATAACTTGTTTGTGACAAAAAAATAATCTTGAATGTTGAATCTTGAATGCAGTGTATTTAAAACAGTATTCTTGCATTCGTGTAAAAGAAAAAGCAACCTGGAACCTTGATAGTGTTGTTTTTGTGCAGGCAGGTGTCATGCTCGGTGCGGTGGGAGCGTACGATTGGAACGGCACCGTGGTGATGCAGTCGGACAAGAAGTTTGTTGTGCCCAAGAACAACGCCTTTCACAACCCCCTAGTGGAGAGGTACCAAGGCATGGCCGGATACATAGGTACGTACTACACCGAAACACCAAGGATTTTATACGCCACCAGTAGAAACATCCTTGGTCTCGTCCCCTTTTTGTTCCGTTCCGAGCCTCCTGGATGGCGCATGTAAATAATGTCGTATTCGTCCCGACAATCCTTTACAGCAGAGAAACAGGGCTTCGCTTGCAGTCTAAACACTCTACCATAAACACTTTCCAGACAGAAAGAAGATTCCACTGCTCTCTACACATCCCCTTTTAAGGAGCTTCCTCAAAGTCAGGCAACCGAAAAGGAGAGGAGTCGGGAGTGTGGGGTGGGGTGGGGTGTGGTGGGGGGTTCTTGGGGTGAATAGTAAGGAAGGTTTATTGGACCCCCGCCTACGTAATAAAAGTTTAAAGACTTTAAATGAATTGTTGCAAATGACACTCCAGCTGTTTTACGTTAATAACTGTGCCACGAGTGGAAATCCAGCTCGCAATAAAACATACCGTAATAATCTTTACACTCAGAGATCTGGTAGAGCTGACAGGTCTGAATCGCCGCCCACGTGCTGCAGAGTTCCAGATGTTTCCGTGCAGAAATCATTGTGTTCGAAAGAAACATGTTCTCAGAATGTAATTGTGAACAGATAGAAAGTGTTGTAGTTTTGGGATGCAGGTTACGACGTGCAGTCAGCATACACGGCCTCGGGAGTTCTCTACATCACCGGAGCGCCAAGGTACAACCACACCGGCCGAGTTATCGTGTACCGATTCGACGGGGAGAACGTCACGGTTATGCAGAACCTCGATGGAAAACAGGTGCGCTGATAAAATCCTGATACAGTTGGAAAATGCGATCAATGTGGTTAAACAATACAGAGTGTGTATATATATATATATATATATTATACATGGACATCTTTGAATAACCCATGTGGTCTCGTTGTGTTCGTGTGCTTCTTAGATCGGTTCGTACTTCGGCAGCGTTCTCCAGACCCTAGACGTGGACAATGACTCATACACAGACCTCCTGCTAGTGGGAGCTCCCATGTTCATGGGGCCTGAGAGAGACGAACAGGGACAGGTCTACGTCTACCAGCTCAACAAGGTACTAAGAGAGGAAATAAGAGAGAGAGTGCGAGAGGAGGAGGTGGTAGTTAAGGCAGCAAACCTTGGATCGGTCATGAGTTCAGATCCAAGCACCAACATGGGGTCCTTAACCTTCGACTGCTCTGGATAAGGGTGTAATGCCTGAAATGTAAATAAGAGATTAAAAGGCACCGAGATGGTGAGAGACAAGGAGAAGGAAAGAGGGCGTGGTGAAGAGATAGAACAAGGGGATCAAGAAAGTCTTCCAATGTCTTAAGAAACATCAGAAGGATTCTGTCTTATTTTTTTTTTAAATGTTTAATTTCAGCATTAATGGCTTGCTATTTAGACTAGGCTCCAAAATTATTGGCACCCTCATCAAACGGTTATAAAAACTCTTATTGACCTTATGAGAGAAATGCAGCTTGTTTTCGAAGAATAAAGTTGAATCAGTTTGAATCAAGAAAACCGATTTTTGGCCAAAAAAAAACAAAAAATAAAGTTACATCGAAATATGGCCATGGCCTGGACCAGCCTTAACACTGGTGATCAGTATGGAGTAGTATAATGTAATTTGTTCATAATTTACTATATGACAGTACATCATTTAGCAAAACAGAGCAATTTATATTACCGTAATGTATAAACTTTATAGCGTGCCACATACATACACCGATCAGGCATAACATTATGACCACTTGTCTAATATTGTGTTACAGGACGGCATGTTTGAACTCCAGATGACCTTACGGCCGGTAAACCAGACGTGTACGAGGGAGAATAAGAACGAGCCGTGCGGCGCTCGCTTCGGTACGGCCATCGCCGCTGTCCCCGACCTCAACCTGGACGGCTTAAGTGACGTGGTAATCGGGTCGCCGCTGGAGAACGACCACAAGGGGGCGGTGTACATTTATCAGGGCACTGGGCGCACGATAGGAGAAAAATACGTCCAGGTAAAGACAAGAACTGAGTTCTGGACTATCAAATGACAGCAGTTTTGTTTGCTGCAGACACACTGTACATTACTGTGTATTTGTGTCAGCTCACAGCAAATTACCAACTCACTCACACCCTATATAATGAGACTTTGGTTCACATACTAACTCCAAAGTATTTGCTCAGGCCCTAAGATTTTATCGCTGATTTTCAACAAGCCTTATTGTTTTACTGCCTTTTAACATTCTGATGCTTTTGGACTACTTCACATTACTCACCTAGCTCTGTTTATACCATTCGAAGATCACTTGACGTGTTTTTTAGTTCCCTGAAAATGAGTTTCACTTCCTGTTTTAGATTTGATTGCTGTTGTTTTTTACTAAAGACTGTTTTCCTGCATTTGTAGTCGTCAGTCGGAGTGTTTGGTGACAGTGTGTGTTTGTTAAAAATAGGACAGAAACAGGCTGAAAGACTCTTATGTATGTGACCATGGCGTCAGTCATAAATTGGTTGACTTCAAGTTTCGATTTGAATACACTTCGCTTTGTGTTGTTTTACTTCTCTTTTTTCTGTTCTACAAAATACAGTCACACACTTAATATACACCCCATTCCACTTCTCTATTTGCTTTTAGAATAACCTCAACTCTTCAAGGATGATTCCACTAGATTTTGGAGTGTGTTTGTGGAGATTTGTGAGATTTTATTCAGCCACAAGGGTGTTAGAAATGTCAGGAAGTGATGTAGGTGAGGTGAGGAGGGGCCGGGGTGTTTAATAGGGTTGGAGCTCTAATGCAAGAGATCTTCCACTCCAACCCCATGGAAAGCATGTCTTCATGAAACTGGCTTTGTGCACAGGGGGCATTGTCATGTGGGAACATGTTTGACTCTCCAGGTTTAATAAAAGGAAAATGTCATTCTAAAGCATCCAAAGACGTCCTATACATCTTTATTGTAACAGTTTGGGAAAGAACCATTTGACTGGAAGACAGGTGTCCTAAAACTGTGCCTGAGAACTGAGGTTAAAGGAAGGATTTGGTGTAGGCATAACCTTATGTATCTACAGTAATGATAAAGATTCACATAAAACACTAAAATCAATGTGTGTATGTGTGTGTGTGTTTGTGTTTGTGTGTGTGTGTGTGTGTGTGTGTGTGTGTGTGTGCGCATGTTAGCGTATAGCTTCCGGAGGTGACGGGGAGAAGATGAAGTTCTTCGGTCAGTCCATTCATGGAATCATGGACTTGAACGACGATGGAATTATAGACGTCACTATTGGAGGAATTGGAGGAGCTGCGCTGTACTGGTGAGTGTGTGTGTGTGTGTGTGTGTGTGTGTGTGTGTGTGTGTGTGTGTGTGTGTGTGTGTGTGTGTCTATAAGTGTGGTTATATATTTAGCATGGTATCTGTACCTCACAACTCTCAGGCTTGGGATTCATATCCCACCTCTGCCCTCTGTGCACTTTGTTCGCCTGGTTACAGGGGCTTCCTTCAGGTGCTTCGGTTTTCTCCACCGATATGATTGATTTAATTTAAACGCTGATTGGTGTGTTGTGCTCTGAGCTTCCTGAGACTCCAGGATCTAACATAAACTCTGTGTAGGTTAAATAGTATTGGGAACAGATGGATGGATGGATGGATGGATGGATGGATGGATGGATGGATGGATGGATGGATGGATGGATGGATGGAAAATGTGAAAGTACATTAGCATGTACTTTTAGCATTAGCATCTAAGCCTTATAGTCCTCTACTGTATACACACAATTTCAGAGCCCCACACTTTCAATTAGACAAATATATTGTCTGTATAAAAGTGTTCCTTTACTCATGTACAAATAATCCTCAGCTAGTAAATGAATGCAGAAAGGTCTTGATCAGACAGCACATCCTCACGAATTTCATCTTCAGAACATCTGTTCTTTATTTGCGTTAGTCCAGCTTGCTGCTGAATGTTCTCGCTCCTTATTTTCAAACCCGCTTGTTCACACACTGCACTGGAATTTCTCAAACACAAGAACACGGCCATGCTTCCTTTTTCAGAGTTGTGTGGAGCAAAGTTGCAGAGGGGCTCAAAAGTCACCCACTTACACCATCTCTCCTCATTCTTTTTGCTTTTTTCCTCACTGCCTCCCTCACATCCTCTGCGCAGCTGCTGCGGTTGAGCAGATCTGCAAATACGATAAAACTCTTGGCTCTCGCCCAGTCCCCCACCCAGTGTCTTGGGATTTTCTTTTGCGAGGATAACAGGATAAACATTAATTTATTTATTTATTTATTTTTATTTTTATTTTATTTTTTTCGTTTTAATGAAGAATATAATTACAAAATCATGGAGCAGAGACATGATGAGAAGTTAGCAGGATAATGCTGCTAGTAAGTAAGGGAAGTGTATAGCCTCCAATTTAGGTATTTACTTTTTGATTCAGGAAAAAAAACAATGAGAAACAGAACAGAACCTTCAAGATTTGAACTCCTCCAAAATGTGTTGATTCTTCCACATTTATGGGTTATAATGTCATAAGGAATAAAAGACTTGGCAGTGTGGGAAAATAATTAGCAATATAGATGTGCCAAGATCAATTAACATCCTGAGGTTAATATTTTCTATCTATCTATCTGGCTGGCTGGCTGGCTGGTCTCTGTCCATCTGTCTATTCAAATCCAATCAAATCACAATAAATGCCTCTGGTATATTATATTTCCACCACATCTGCATCCTTTCCACTTTCTTTCTAAATAGCTAGCTAGTTATTTATCTATCCACCAGCAGTTTTTCAGCGAAGACTTTACATTTGGATTCTTGAAATTCTTGATCATTTTTAATCCAAACATGGCTTCTTTTAATGTTGTGGAACATATACAATTCAAGTTCCTGTTATTACTTTCATTATGTAAGAGCAATTAACAGTCGTTCCCTCTCCAGCATGTCTCTTTCACATTTATTTATTTAAAATACTGTATTGATCCTATAAGGAAATTGTTACTCTTCATACCAATTACAATGTTCTTCACACATCCCAGCAATGTAGGAAGCTGGGGTCAGAGCGCAGGGTCGGCCATAATACTGTGCCCCTGAAGCGCAGAGGGTTGAGGGTTTTGCTCAATGTCTCCAAGAGTGGCATCTCTGCCATCAGTAACCACTCATGTACCACTTCCCCAAAGACCAAAATATGAACAAGACAAAACAGTTTTTCATGTTCACTTCCCACTCCTTCCCAGCTGTTAAAGGAACTTCTGCTCACCATCACCAGAGATATGTTTTCTTTCTTTTATGTGGAGTGTCCACCACACAAGACCTGTTTCAATAGAAATGCTGACTTGTTATCATTATATACAATCTTATATTAAATAAAGAAATACATTCTGTCTAATTATTTCTGTTTAAGGTCCCGGGATGTTGCAGAACTCCATGCCAACATGACCTTTGAACCAGCCAGAATCAACTTGCAACAGCCAACATGTCAAATCCACGGCAAGGACAAAGTGTGTGTAAAGACCACCGTGTGTTTCCGATACAAGATCAAGATGGAAAAACAGATGAACAAGACACGTGAGGCGATAAATATTTCAGTTCTCGACCAGACTCTCATTCTGCAGTCTCATAATTCTGATATTTTATAACTAACAATGCACAAGGTGTCTTGTAAAACTCCAAACTCTTATTTTCCATTCAATTTTTTGGATTTCTGTTTCTGTAAATAAAGAAAAAAGTTGAAAAGAACAGAGAGGGTTCATGTGTTGGAATGCTGGTGTGTGGATTATGAGCATTTGACAGATTCACTTTTACTGTATTGCGTTTCCATACTAGAACAATCCTCAATTCTAATATTGAATATTTAATACATCCCTTTGTCAACTTTCATACAAAATTAACAGGATTTGTGTGTGTGTGTGTGTGTGTGTGTGTGTGTGTGTGTAGTGATCCACTACACTCTGACTCTTGATGCTCTGCGCTCCATTGCGAGAGGAAAATTTAAAGACACAGATGAGAGAAAAATCCAGAAGAACGTCACCATTAAGAACATTTTATGCAACGAGCACTTCTTCTACATGTCGGCAAGTAAATCAGTCCATACACACACACATGCACACCTTATTGCCATGATTATAAGTTTCCCATTCTCCTGAATGTCTCCAAGATCAAAACTGTCAGAAATTTGTATTGCTGTTGGACCATTTCGAACATAAACTCACACAAAAACATATACACATACACACATACAATCACTCACAATTATTCTTTATTACATTATTATATCATTATATTTTTTTGCACCAATTCGTATAAACTGGGAATGCTATATAATGGGAAACTTAAACATCTTACAGAAAGTCTCCATTTTCTGACATCATCAAACCAACCTGGTGCCAATCTGCCATGTTTTAAGTCATGCTTAAATATCTAAGATCATATATTGTCCCCATTCTGGTCTTTGACGTATTGTTGCCCCATGCAATCTACCTCATGAACACTTAAACGCTTTCCCCATTTTGCAATAAAAAAAAAATTATATATATATATATGAACCACTTTTTGGTAATTTCTGTATTTTTCTGTACAATAATTAATTAATTAATCTTTTATATTAAAAGAAATGCAACTGGAAGCTTCTGTCACCAAAACAAGCAAACATACTTGGCAATAAAGCTCTTTCTGATCCTGATAATTAGCTAAACGAGTGATAGTATGGACATACAGGCGTGCAAACCGACTAAACCTGCACATTCATTCTTGTATCGCTAAGAAAATGTCCTGAGTTTGCTGAATTAAACGTGTCTTTAGGGTTAAGGGGGCGGATTTTTCCTAACGACTGATTGTCTTAGGGTAGTTTACTTCATTATTTCAACTTATCTTCTGTGCTAGTGTTGTGTTTGGCTCTAGATGTTCTGCCTCTGTTTGGAATGTTTTTCCCCAAAAAGGAGTGTTGGCTTGGTGGTGTGTGTGTGTGTGTGTGTGTGTGTGTGTGTGTGTGTGTGTGTGTGTGTGTGTGTGTGTGTGTGTCATAATCTGTACTCTGAAATCCAAATAAAAACATTACACTGCATATTGCATAAATTCCTTTCAAAATCACAATCGTGTCGATCAAATGTGTCCTTTTTTTTATTTTTATTTTTTATGCAGATAGCAAAAACATGAAGATCAGACACCATGTCTGGAGTGTAACGCAAACCAGAGCATGTAGCATCAAAGGACAGATATCAGTGCAATTAAATCCAGACCACTCCAGAAACCGAACGGTGTATTTTTCTGTGGAAAAAAATTAAACTCATCCAAAAGCAACAGCAGATTTCTCTGACCACCGCTTTTTCTTTTCCTTTTTTGGTACCACAAGCTTTGAGAACAATCCGGAAACATGTCCCGATATTCTAGATTGATTATTTGATTAGCCTAATGTTAACTCTAATAGCTGCTTATCGTTTGTCATTGGTTCGGTTTAATGCAGTGCTAAGCCTGAAATACTGATTTAACTACACAATATAATAGAAAATTAGCTCTGAAAGTAATCTCATTTACAAAAATTTACAAAGCTATCCAATGCTACGAAGCTATCCTCGTAAAATCATCAAGCTAGCTAGTTTACATCCAAACTCCTGAGGTAAAAATTAACCAAAAGCTTTCAAACTTTCCACTTTCTCATTTCATGTGCATGTTTGGTAGCTTTCCAGAAACTTCCAGAAAACGTATCACTTGAGCTCTTAACAAGAACACAACTATTTCATATTCATTATCTTTTGCTCTGGAGAATTTCCTCCCCCGTTGTCTTGTTTTCTTATCTGTTGTGTGGGTCTTTTTTTATATATTGTTACCATATTCTTTTCATTTTTATTTTTGTTAGCATCTTAACACTCTTCTAGTTAACTATCATATAATAAACAATGATCCCCTACAGATAAACAGTTGCACTGTGTAAATGCCATAATTGTCCATGAATCTGCTGATTTTGACAGATGCATCATGTATTTTTTCTCTTTATCACAGGACAAATTAGACTTCAGGGATCCACTGATGGTGTCTCTGGATTTCGGGTTAGTGGAGGTGCCTAATGGGCCTGTCCTGGATGGAGCTTTACCAACATCACTCAATCGAACGGTAATCTTCAGTTCTGGCTTTTACTCCTGTGGGATGGTGGTGGTTTATATCTGGAGGTTTTAATATATAAAGAATTCCATGTTTGACTTGGTACATGATGGAGTGTATTAGCAATAGTGCACTGCAGACAGATGTCAGGTCTATCACAGAAATGATGGTGCAGGCAAAGCTAGCAAGCGTTTAAAATGAACCTTAAATAGTTTAATGTACAGTATATCTATAAGGTCCAAGAAACAATTGTTTCGAAATATTAACAAAAATGCAAGGATTTGCAAATAAAGATGTAAACATTTGCCAATTGGGATTCTAACATTGCAAATAACTAGCTGGCTAATTTACTAGTTGCAATTTGACAAAAAAAAATGTGTAACAATTCTCACAATTTAAATAAAACTTTTTAATGAAAGTTCTAAGAGTTAAGGGGAAAGAGCCTGTGTTCATGGAGATTTCCAATAATATATTCAATGGGTTTGTTAATGAATTTATAATTTGTCGACTTCTGCAAAATGATCCACACCTTTAGTTGTAACACAGTGAGTTAAAAAAAATATACAGTGATTTCTCCAATACAGTCGACAGCCGATAATGCAAGAGAAGCGATTTATTAAAAGAGTGAGTTTCTAAAAGGTCAGAGGTGAAGAGTTTTTGTTCCTTTTGGTCGAGATCGTCATTGTTATCTTCACCCGATGTTACGAATGTGGTGTCGCGCCTGGAATGCCGGCGCTGCGAGGAACAGCTGCGAGCGATCCCACTGAAGTTCAGCGCAGTGTTTCAGAAGTACTCTGAGATTGTCTGAAAAACGCTGTTCTCTCCCACTCAGTGGCGTAATGAGAATCTGATGGAGCTGGGGTAAAAAACTCTCACGCTCTCCGTGTGACTCCGGCGGGAATCGGGAATATCGGAGTATCGAATTTCGCAGACGACTGAGAGGATGCGCGACTGCGAGTGCTGGGATATGTGAGAAATAGGAAGTGGGGCTTGAAGTAGGTCAGAATGATTTAATGGTTTAATAGTGGCATGGGTTTTTATTCTTGATCACGTACACACACACACACACATTCACAGCTGTGCTTGAAGTATTAATGAGGTTATCAGTAAGAAATGAGAGTTATCTTGGAGACTTGCTGTAGCCTGGCACTGTGTCTCTTTCTCTCTCTTTCTCTTTCTCTCTCTGTCTTTGGAAGGTACTCCAGTCCAGGCCCCACACACACACACACACACACACACACACACACACACACACACACACACCGTGTGGAACCCACATTGACATAAAGAAAAGCAGTTCTAAAATTTCCTGCAATTTCTCCATTTCTAACATACTGAAGAAACCGTCAGACCACATATGCTATAGCATTGGTCTAAAGTACGATATATAGACAAAAGTATTGGGACACGTGACTTTCTCAGCCATATGTTTGTTCTTTACCAAACTGTCACCACAAAGGACGTGTGTCACGTCTTTGGATGTGATAGAATTGACTTTTTCCCCCACTTGAAATAGGAGACCCAATTTTGTTCCAGCATGACAATGTCCCTGTGCACAAATCCAGCTCCATGAAGATCTACATGGTTTGGAGTGGAATATCTCCAGCTATAGAGCCCTGACATCAACCCTACTGAACAGCTGTGGGATGAATTGGAACTCTGACTGCACCCCAGGTCTCCTCACCCTCACTTACATCAGTACCGGACTTTACTTGTGGCTGAATGAGCAAAAATCTCCACAAGCACACACTAAAATCTAGTGGAACATCTTCCCAAAACAGTGGAGGTTCTCAAAGCAGCAAATGAGGAATAATTGTAGAATGTTAAACAATCTCACATATCTTCTCAAGGGACAAGACTATAGAAATGAAACGTGGATATATTTTAGAGTAGTCAATGTAGTCTGCTGGATGTTGGATACATGGCGCTTCTCCACCTTCTGCTTGAGGTGCTCAATAGGTTTCAGGTCTGGGGACCTTCTTGATCACTCCATCACCTTCAGCTTGTATTTGTACTGTGCACATTGTTACTGTTGCACACGTTCACAGAAAATCCATGTTCACATGTTACTTGCTAACGGTCAGTGTTGTGAAGGTGCGGGGTCTGTTATTTGGTTTGTTCAAAAAGTAAAAAATCTGAAGGCAATTTTGTTGAAAATGACAGCGATGTCAAATTTGTAATTTCCTTTTAAGGCTCGGCTCAACGACGAGCGAATCCCGATATGACGGATCTTCGCAACAAATTTCTTCCATTCGTTCTCACGGTGTTGTTCTTGTCCTCCCTCCAGAAACAGCACTTGCCCACACACCACAGAGAACGATAGGATTCTGGCCATACACGATCCTCAGAGGTTGCCGAGATGTTTGTGCGACGCGGCAGCGGATTACAGCAGAACAAACACTCCTTTTTCGTCACATATTTAGTTGATTCAGCAATATACAAACAGAATCTGACCTTTACAGAGGATTTGCGGACGGTGTATATGGAGTGTGAAGGCTCCCTGTTGTTCAGTTGGACCGGGGTTGGAATAGCAGGACGTAGTGTATGGTTGTATGGTGTGGGTGGGCCCCATGTGGGCTCTGGGTGGGCTCAGGGTGTCTCCTTCTATATCCCTAAATGGTATTCTGCCTGTATTTCTTGTCCACTCAGGGGGCCGGGGTTTTTCCAGTGAACCTTGAGAATTGTGCAATTCCCAGATTGCATTAATATTTGCCCCCATTAGTGTTTTGTGAAGATTGGAACCATACATCCAATTCATTGCATTTCATTACTCGCTTCTAACAGCACCAAAAGGATGTGAATACTTTTCAAGTTTAAATTTGGCCGAATCGTTTCCTGAATCTCAATTCAATACAGTTGCTAGTTTATTAGGTGATATGTGGGAGATTATTATCAGATAAAGCATTTGTTCCTGTTTTATTTTATTAATGAATCATTTGTTTTCTTTTCCAGCTTGCTTTAGTAGACTGTGGAAACAATGAGAAGTGCATCACTGATTTACACCTTGAAGCTAAATCGAACATCACCAGGTAAAAGCATGACGTTTAATCACTGTTAAAAGAACAGAGGAGGTTTCGCCCTTGCATTCACAAGGTTTTAATTTCCTCATAATCCACGACTCATAGGGCGCAAGGTTGCCCTCTAGTGGTCACTAGAGTTCATAGTCATTTTTTTAGTGGAGTAAAAAGAATGTTTTTCTAACATGAGGTTTGAAAAAATTGAAAGAATTACAGGCTTTGAATTAACACACATTTAGTATTTTTTTTTATGAAATTTAGTACTAATTTGACATTCATTTACCTGCATTTAACAACATATTTAATATGGAAGATTTGGCTTCATTGTCATTGTTTCATTCATACATTTTTTTTTAGTCCTGCTCAGCATAGATAGATTGGGGAGGATCCACAATGGCTAGAAAAGTCAGGTGTCCCAAAACTTTTGTCCATATAATGTAGACAGACAGACAGACAGACAGACAGACAGACAGACAGACAGATAGATAGATAGATAGATAGATAGATAGATAGATAGATAGATAGATAGATAGATATAGAACATTGCATTGTACTCAGCAGTGAAATGCAGTTTAGTCTCTACCAGAGGTACAAATAGTAGCACTTGTTACCAAATTGGAGTTTAGTATGCAAAAATATGTAAGATCTTTAAGCAAATAGTAAAAAATGTATATAAAAATTATGTGCAAGATGTATGTAAGGCACAATATATGTGTGTGTGTGTGTGTGTGTGTGTGTGTGTGTGTGTGTGTGCAATATATATGAGATATATGTACACTATATAGTACCTAATAGTAACAAATAATAATTTAATTTAAAGCCGGCCTTCAAAACACTCAAGTTGGTGATAATAATACAGTGAAACCCCGGGGTGTACGAGTGCCTTGTAGTATGAGAATATCTGAATACGAGTGGTTTTACTAGTAAAAATCTTTTTAGGAGTACGAGCATATATCAGGAAGAGGAGCATTTCTTATGACGCGTTTGGTTCCAGTCACGTGTTCTGCCTGTCGCTCATCAGTTTTTAGTGTTTTTGTTTTATTTCACTTTACATTTTGCATCATGGGTAAGAAAAATTACCATTGAAAAAAGAAAGAAATTGTAGAAAAGCACGAACGTGGCGTACGCACGCGAGATCTTTGTCTGCAGTATGGCAAGTCGAATTCAACAGTGAGTACAATCATAAAGAACAAAAAGCGCTTTATTTCATTATATTTATCATTTATTACTTTTTATGTTTGCACTTTGTTACAAGTAGATTTGCGTGTTAAACGTGTTTTTAAGGGCTGAAATAAGCGAGTGTCTGATGTCTGGGAACGGATTTTTCAGGAACGAATTCATCTCGTACACCGGGGTTCTACTGTAGTTCCTGCTTTTTATTATAAACAAATAAAACTAATAGATTTGTGGCCTACATTCATTCTAGCCAGTGGTTTGGGGTTCACTCAAGCCTGTTGCTTTCTCTGTGTTCTCTCAAGTCTGATCATTAAAGCCTACCAGGAGAAGTTCCACGTCAGCATCAAAATCAAAAACAGCGGAGATAACGCCTACAACACCAAGGTCACCCTCAGCACCACGGAGAACATCAACTACGTGAAAGTGGAGGTTGGTGTGTAAATGCTGTCAGAGAAGTTTAGCTTCAGATGGGTGATAGATTTAAGAATCTGATAGTGTGTGTTAGTAAGGTCAGAGCAGCATCAGTGGATCGCACATCTGGATCGATTCCAGATGGAGTCCACTGTACCATTTAAGTTTCAAGAGATTGAAGAATTTATGACAAGAAAACCGACTTATTGGCTCGACACGTTCCACTTTTTTTTCTCCTTTAATGAGTCGCCCAACTGATGATTTAAAGATGTAACTCTCCAAATTCCCAAAACCTCTCTTTTAAATGAGATGAATCAGTATTTGTATCTGTACTTTATATTTTTTTCATTTCATTTCTTTTTACTTTTATTTCCTGTAGCCTAAAGAAAAAGATTGTGATCTGAACCACACCAAGACCATATGTGCTGTAGGATATCCGTTCCTCAAATCCAACGACACGGTACGTTTTTCCTCGTGTCTGCATCTCCTCATTCTTTTGTTATATTTTTAAGGCATCTGGCAGAAGCCCTTATCCAGAGCAGCTTACATTTATCTCATTTATACGACTTATACGTCTCTGAACCCAAATCCAGAGACACACTTGGAAATTTTCACTATTTTTAAAGGAAAGGTACAAAACAGTTCCAGAGAAATCCAGAAAAAAAATTTTCCAGAAATTTTTTGCTTGTACTACAAAGCACTTTTTATTTATTTTTTTTTCATTTTTTGGTACATAAAGGACAGTGTTTTAAAGGGAACAAGACACTGTGACACTGACAACTAAAACCTTGACACATTTCAAGTCCGGACCCCAGTTCTCGTAGGCTGACTGAAAAAGAAAAATCTCAGATGAAAATAGAGTTTAATTCTAGTTGGACAGATTTATTCGCTGGCACTGACAGCGTTTGATATGTGGTAAGAAACTGCCAAACAACAAACAAAGTAGTTCGCCTCTCTCCCATTGCCGTGCAACACTCCCATGACTAAAAGATATAAATTGCTAACATCCAGATACGATAGGAATCAAACAAATTTTGTCACCTCACATCTGCATAAAAAACTAAGTTATATTCATTTAAAGCTTAAATATGTTTTGCGGCTCTAATGGTCCTAAAGGTTGCAGACCCCTATTTATAAATCTGGTACTGTTCAAGTGATCGAGAAACATGTGGATTCGTTATATAATGTGGAATTCAGTTTAAATGTCACAATTTCACTCACTATTAAATCATAATTCAACTGATAAAAAAAAAAAGAAATGGACCTCTAAACTTTAAGTGTTTGGTTCTTTGTTTCACCGCATAACTGATAAAATGAGAAACTAACTCCTCTCTTCTCCACCGCTCCTCCAGGAAGATTTCAAGATTCTCTTCGAGGTCAATCCGTCTCACGTTCGCAAAGAAATCGTCATCAACGTCACGGCGACCACGTGAGCCGTTTAACCGTCATCCTGCTTTATAAGCACAATGTGATGTTGTTTTCTATACTCAGAACCCAGTGGTTGTTCTTGTTTCTTGTCGCCGTAGTGATAGCGAAGAGTCGAAGCTTTCGGACAACTTTGTACAGATCACTATCCCGGTGAAATATGAAGCCAGCCTGACCTTTACTGCGTAAGTGCACGTCAAACACAACACTCTCAGGCTTTACAGCTCGGTACAGTCACGGAGTCTGGGTGTGGGGTCTCACGTGGATCTGAAGGGCTTTTTTTTTCACTAAACTTGAGGTTTTCGAGATGTTTTCAGGTTGAACGATGTGGCCAATTGTAAATGTAAAGGTTTTTAAAAAGAAGGACACTGTTGTCACAAAAGTATTGGGACACCTGACTTTTCCAGCTATATGTGCTTCTTCCCCAAACTGTTACCACAAAAATAAAATCACACAATTGTATCCGATGTCTTCGGATGCACTAGGATTATTTCTTCCTCTCACTCTCACTTTAGGAGACCTAAACCTGTTCCAGCATGTTCCCGCAATTAATAATAATTTAGGAAAATAAAAGACATGCATTCAAACTGAAACAAAAAAGCACCCAAAATGAATAAAAAAAGACATTTCAACACTTCAACTGATTCGCCTCTAGAGGCCGCTCTTCTACTGTATAATGAAAGCGGACCTTCTCAGGCGCTTCAGCAACCCGAAAAAAAACAATCAAGTCAATCGGTAGTCAAGTCAAGTTTATTTCTAATGCACTTTTCACAGCAGACATTGTCTCAAAGCAGCTTTAAAGAATTTAAGAGTTAAGGTGAACGATGTGTATTTATCCCTGATGAGCAGCCGTGGCGACTGTGGCAAAGAAAAACTCTTAGATGTTATGAGAAGAAACCTTGAGAGGAACCAGACTCAAAAGGGGAACCCATCCTCATTTGGGTGACATCAAGAGTGTGATTATAGTCTTTAAACAATACAGAACACTGGAGAGTGAGAACTAACATGAGCACAGGAATGTAAGATTATAAATAATGATTATTCGCTGATAGATGATCGTTCCAGCAATCAATAATTGAATCGGCCGACCTCTACACCTTACTAATCATAAATATAAGATTCTTATACAATTGTCTTACAACAGCTATACGTCTTAGTGGCATGGATTACACAAGGTACACCACCCCCAGTCTGACATTTACACAAAGCAGGTTCATGGATTTGTTCGTTATCACTGTAATCTGTACATCATGGCAAACAAATAAGCGTAACATTTGTCCACTTTTTTTTTTTTTCAGGAAGATGAACATGAAGGAGGATCACATATTCTTGAAGGAGGGAGAAACGGCGCCGAGCGTCATCAACGACACCAGCATGATCGGAGAGGAGATGAATGTCACCTATACGGTAATGATGCAATATAAAAATTTAATGATGCTCTGCAATATGGTGCTGATAGTTCGCTTTTATTTCTTCGGTACAGCAAAGTATCGATTTCCTTAATTGACTTTTTACCCCTTTCACAAACAAGCCCCTGTAGTGCAAAAAAAGATGAAATAAAACCAGACGTTCTTTTCCTGTTGTGTGTGCAGGAAGTTACAGCTCTACCTCTGCCATGTTAATCTGTATATAATGTGACTCTCAGGACACGCCTCTGTAGTGTTGCTATACGTCATGTTCACGTAGCAGCGGCGGTGCTGAGAGAACGTGCTCGAGAAACAGTTTAGCGAGAAGAAAAAATCGATCTACGGGTCACAAATTATTGGTCACTTTCAAAATAATAAAAGTCTAGCGCATCTACTAATAATTATATGTAAATAATGGCAACTTTTATGCTAACTTTCATGCCAATGCTCCGACGTGAAATTTATCATCACTAATATATAAAGATATAACTGACGTGAAACTACCCACACCATTAAAGGCTGTGCTGTGGTGTCAGAGGAGTAAAGCACTTGAAGGCAACCCATTTTTTGATAACATTGACAACATTTATCACCTCATCTGTGATCGATTTGTTCGTTGTGCGTTGTATTCTTTTATACACTTCCCAGAACGGGGCCTGGATTACAGTGTGGTCTGTGTGTTTTGCAGATTGAAAGAGATGCTTTCAAGCAGAGTCCTCATCTCGGGCTGACCGTCACGTTTCCCTACAGGACACAGGCAGAGAATGTCCTGCTCTATCTGACTCACCTCAGTTTCTCATCTGTGAGACTTTCTTCTTTTTTATATATTGTTTTTATTTTATTATATTTTACATGTCTTGTATGGGGAAATAATCTGGAATTCTATAATCTGATGATTCAATTAAAATCTATTCTTATTATTTTATTTATTATTATTATTATTATAATTATCATTATTGTTATTAATAAATATCCCCATGTCATGTGACGCATAACTTATTTTCTCGTTCTCCTCCTGTCTCTGTGTTTCAGCATATCATATGTACAGCTCATGTTAACCCTCTGAAGATCAGCCAGACGCACCAAATCACACGGAAAGCTAAAGCTGAGACACTCAGTAGCTATCTGGTGGTGAGTTCATCGTTCTGTGTGTGTGTGTGTGTGTGTGTGTGTGTGTGTGTGTGTGTGTATGCATGTCTGTATTTAGTTAACTCTAAAACAGATCTCAATTAATTTGCCAACTCTCTCTCTCTCTCTCTCTCTCTCTCTCTCTCTCTCTCTCTCTCTCTCTCTCTCTCTCTCTCTCTCTCTCTCTCTCTCTCTCTCTCTCTCTCTCTCTCTCTCTCTCTCTCTCTCTCTCTCTCTCTTTTGCTATCTGTCATTCTTTCTATCTCTTTGTCTCATGGTCTCTCTGTGTCATTCTATTCGTCTCTTTGCCACTCTTCTTTATTTCATTCTCCCTGTCACATGTACTCTCTCTCTCTCTGTCTCTCTCTCTCTCTCTCTCTCTCTCTCTCTCTCTCTCTCTCTCTCTCTCTCGTTCTTGTGTTTTCTCTTTCACGTGTTCTTTGTCTATATCTCTCTCCTGCTCTCAATTTCCTGTTCCTTACTCTTGGTCTTCTTTCTTTCTTTCTTTCTTTCTTTCTTCCTTTCTTTGTGTCTCCCTGTCATACTCCTTGTCTCTTCTCTCATTCTCTTTTTTTGTCTCCGCCACACTTTAACTCTCTCGTTCTTCTTTCCTCTTTCCTTTCCTCTATCTTTCCGCTCACACGCTTTTTGTCTCCCTCTTTTCCCTGTCTTTCACACACAGAGCTGTGACGAGAAGGCGAACCCCTGCACTTCATTCAGCTGTTATATTCCTTCTGAGAGATTCAACCAGATCAACGTCACTTTCCGAGTCTGGAAGCAGACGTTCATCCAAGTAATGCAAAGACTCGAAACTCCACTCATGTTTAGTGGCGGTCGAATACCTTCACTTGATGGTTTTTGAGAGACACAATCATGTTCCTTTTGTTTCTATGCTTCAAAACAACCACAAACTATTCAGATTCCACCTCCGTGTATAAACGCGGGCTGCTGACATCTTCTCCCCTGTTCTCCGTCTTACAGATGTTTTTCTATTAGAGACATAAATGTCATATTTGGGCTCATCTGTCTACAATTCGTGTGTGTTTCGCTTTGCATCTAAACAAGAGGAACATCATATATTGTTAATGCCGCATGTCACTGATGATCTGGTGCACGATTGCAGTTCACGGCGGTGGTTGTTGGTTTTTCTTGTTAATGTTTGTTTTTAGTGTTTGTTTTCTTCATCTTTGTTTCTCTGTTTTGTATATTTGCACTAATTACATTTATAGCTGCAAAAAATGAATAACATCCTACAATTATCACTTATTGTATTTTTCTTCATTTTTTTTTCTTTGCATACAGGGCGAGTTTTCCAGTCTCTTCTTAATGGTTCACGCGAAACTAGAGAGTAAGGACAAGGCTCTCTTCGATATAAGCCAAAACGACAAAAGCAGAGAGGTGAGATCGCTTTATGGGACTACTTTATTACTTACTTACAGCGAAATGCGACTCAGCATAGGAGCTCATTGCAACTTTTCACATTTAGTTCCCATTTACTGTTAGAATAATCTCCATTCTTCTGGGAAGATGTTCCACTCGATTTTGTAGCGTGTTAGCGGAGCCACCAAGGGTGTCCGTAAAATCAGGTACTGATGTCAACGTGAGTCAACGGTCCAATCCATCCCAAAGATGTCCAATATGGTTGAGGTCAGAGTTCCATATCAGGCCACTCAAAATCTTCCTTTGTAAAGCGTATGTTCATGGAGCTGGTCATGATGGAACTCCTCTAAAGACTATTTGGTGACGTTTGGGGATGAAGCACATACGACCAGAAAAGCCAGGTGTCCCAATACTTTTGTTTATATGTGTGTTATACCCCGTTAAATATAACTATCATATTTGTGCTGTTGCAGGTGCATGTCCAGATCTCGAAAGAGTCCCGAAGTGGAATCCCTCTGTGGATCATCATCCTTAGTATCCTCATAGGACTTCTAATACTGGCACTGGTTATATTTTGTCTTTGGAAGGTAAGCGGCATGTATTCACACACAACACTGCACGGTGAACGTTTGACAGCCGTGGTTCTGATTTGCAGATCGGGTCGAGGAGAGGTTGTGTTATATATATATATATATATATATACAGTGGAACCTCGGGTTACGAATTTAATTCGTTCCGGTACTTTATTCGTAACCTGAAAAGTTCGTATCCCGATACAAATTTCCCCATAATAATGAACAGAAACTTCGGTAATTCGTTCTGGACAACCAAAAATATTACTTAAATAAAAATAAAGCCAATATTCACTAATATTATTTACTTTTAACATGTTATATTAAAATTTTACCACATAAAAACATACAAAAGAGGAAAACATCTTTACCGGTACTTTCCTTTGAGAAGACTCGCTGCAGGAGGCGGCGTTCGTAGAAGGGGAGGAGGGAGAGTTATTGTTTGAAGGAGAATCTTATTATATTATATTATTTATATATTATTATATATTATATTATAGAATATTAAAGACAGTGTTATTAACACGAACGCTGAGACAATTGTTGCATTAGAGGGAAAATGAGAGCTGTTTCTTTAAGGCTACTATCAGTTGGTATTGAAGTCCAGAGTGAAATTCATTATGGGTATTGTACTGGAAAAGACTGTAACCCTGCTAATCTATCTTCATAAAAACAAGTAAAGTGGTTATGCATCGGCTAATGTTGTCCATCTCATCATTCCACGAGCATCAACTAACGAGTTGTTACGCTGCCTCTGGGAAAAGTTCAAGCGGTAAGTAACACGATGCTCTCGCTAGGGACACAGGACGCTAACTGATGTGACGAGCTGCGTGGATAGAGCAAAAACAACCAACTTGCCTGCGATTTTTTTGGTGAGCGACGTTCGTATCCCGATATTTTGTTCGTAACCAGGGGCAAAAATTTTGATGAACTGCGATTCGTAACCTGAATTATACGTATGCCGGGGCGTTCGTAACCCGAGGTTCCACTGTATATATATACAGGCTTGGGGTTGTATTATATATCGACGCCCCCAATGCCAAAAAAGTTGCAACGACGTGCAATACGTAAATAAAATCAGAATGTTAAAACTATAGAGATATATATATAAGATTTTTATGAAATAAATAAAGTTATTCAGAATTGAATGACTGTAAATGGTCTCAAAGAAGTTGGGACAGGGACAAGTTAACCGCTGTGTGGTTGTGTCGAGAGTTTCCAAAAAGAAATACAAATGTCAACACGTTTTCCATGCGAACAGTTTCCTTAAACGGTTGCCACAAAGTGCACCTCAACTGCATGTGTCTGAATGGACACAAATTGTTCGAATCTAGTGAAAAGCTAGATTCCAGAGTGAATGTTAAATGGTCAGGTGTTCACATGCTTTTGGCCGATCATTCGCATGCAGCAGTATGTTATAACGGCGTGTCTTTTTTTTTCTCCTCCAGTTTGGCTTCTTTAAGAGAAAATCAGTGGAAGAGATGAAAGAGGATATGAGAGACAGTTAAAGGCTCAAGATTTCAGGTCTACAGCCTTCCATACTCCTCAGGTCAAACTCACACTAACTAACCCACAGAGAAGCTACGCAGCTATGACAGTCTAACAGAATGGACAAGAAGCACCACCAATATCCACCTGAAGATCTTCATACAGGAGATAAAGTCTAGATTGTTTGGATTGCCAGGATGGTTTTAATACCTTGGAGGTCGTAGCAGTTGGACTTTGGGTGGTTGTCTTATTCCCACGTAATGCTTTTTGCCATAAAAACCCAGCACAGGCACTCCGCATTATACCATTTGAATGAGCTTATGAGTCCTCGTACAAAAAATTTCGAATTTTCCTAGTATAAGCACCAGAAGAACCAATTGACATCTGGCATGGATTTGCATAGCGTTTTATACTGTAAAATGTTAACACGTACCCCTGAAAGCCTCGCCCCCTTTAACTATCATGTAAATATGTACATATGTGTATATATATATATATATATATATATATATATATATATATATATATATATAAATACACTATACACCAATCAGGCAGAACATTTTGACATAATAACATGAGCGGTGAAGTAAATAACACTGATTATGTCTTGGCACCTGTTAGTCTGTGGGATACTTTAGGCAGCAAGTAAACATTTTGTCCTCAAAGTTGACGTGTCAGAAGCAGGAAAAATGGGCAAGTGTAAGTATATGAGGGAGTTTGACAAGGACCAAATTGTGACGTCTAGACGACTGGGTCATGCATCTCCAAAACTGCAGCTCTTTTGTTTAGAGTTTCCTAGTCTGCAGTAATCAGAATTTATCAAAAGTGGTCCAAGGAAGGAACAGTGGTGAACTGGAGACAGGGTCGTGGGCGGCCGAGGCTCATTGTTGCACGTAGGAAGCGAAGGCTGGACCGTGTGGTCCGATCCAACAGACGAGTTACTGTATGTTGCGTGGGGGACCAACTCGATATTAGGCAGGTGGCCATAATGTTATGCCTGATCGGTTTGTGTACATAAAGGAAAAAAATAAAATAAAATTATATATATATATATATATATATATATAGAGAGAGAGAGAGAGAGAGAGAGAGAGATAACACAAAGTGAACCTTTCACCAAAAAGCCTACAACAAAGTGCCAAATGAAAGGGCTCAGGGCCGATCCTTGATGCAGTCCAAGCTTCACCCTGAACCAGTCTGTCATTCCTACTGCAAAATATAACAAGTCATATACAGTACAATATTTACAAATAAAGATGACGTATTCAGACAGCGTGAGTTTTTTGGTAACCACCTAGCCTTACTTTTTAATCCACTAGAGAACTTTTCATGGACTCTGGAAATCAGCTCACTAAATTAGCATATTAGCATAGCATGGTTAGTGACTGAAGAGAAGTCAAGACGGCCAAGATGTGTAATAAAAAAAAATTCCTACAGAGAAGGAATAAATGTGTGCATGCAAATGTTTCTAGTGTCTACTAGAAAACAAACAGCTAGAAGATTTCTTCACAAAATGGTGGTTCCTGAAGAACACATCACTTCTCATTGAAGCGTTTTGAGTGCTCAGTCTGGTCTAATCATGCCAATGGATACCTTTACACCAATACTCTAAAAAAAATAGAAAATCCCACTAAATCTGAAGATTCCATTATATCCTTGTCTATGAGATTTCACTCGTGAGCTTCTTTAATGTCGTACATTCATGCGCTCCCAGCCACGTTATTAGAGGCCTTTTTATGAATAAATCTTTTTTTTTCTGTAAAACATGAATAATTTGAGTTAAGTATATAGCTAGTTTTGCTTTTTCAAAGCTATCCGTGTTTTTGGGGCACATTCCTTTGCATTTATGAAGCACCTGACGTGAAGTGCTGAGGGAATTGACTGATTTGTACTGTAAATGTATATAAGAGTGAAACTGTATATAGATCGATGTTTGCAATAATACCTGTATATGAATGACTGTCAAAACGATCGATTAACCCTAGATCAGAGTATTTGGACACTTTTTTTTTCATGCTACATTCTGTTGTTGTTTCCTCCTGAAACAACCAATTATTAACATTCTATGCAGTGTACATGTTTTCCAAGATTTATATATATATATTTCCACTTTATCATTTTGTATAGTTTTTCTATCATTGTTTCGGCTCTTGTTTCAGACTAAACGCAACAAGTGAACGCTAATCGGACAGTTTATTGTGTTATTTAACACAAACTCATTATTTCTTTATTAAGCTGAGGTAAAGGGGGTGTGTTTTGATTAAACTGCGATGTTTGGGACAGAGTTCATTCCTGTAAATAAAATTAGCTAGCTGGCATAGCACCACCCGCAGGTCACCAGCTGCCTATGGGTCATTGCAATGTTACATTGCTAACCCAATAATCATTTCTTTCTGTTTATGTTTTAATTATTATTATATATTAAGACCAAAGATTGTGCAGAATTTAAAGGAAAAAAAACGTACAAAAATTGTGCAAGAGTTATGTGTGAAGAGTTGGGTTTACGTGAAAAAAAAGACAAATATTTATAAAACAGGCGCAGTATTTAATTTATATATTTGTTCCAGGGTTATAGGTTCGATCTCGAGCTCAGGTTACTATCAGTGTCACATTTAACATGTCCCCAATGTGTTTGTATTGGTTTCCTTTCATGTTCTCTGGTTTCTTCCCAATGTTGAAATACTTGCCTGATTGGATGAACAAAATTGCCGCCAAATGTGTGTGGGTTGTTTTTTTTTTACTTTGTGACACAAATAATAAATAGTGCTGGATTAAGTGCTACTTGGCAACTAGTTGGATCTTTAATCCTTGTGTGTTAGAACAAATTCGATTCCTCTTCAATCCGAAAAACTATTTTTCATTTGGTTTTTAGTGCATATTTTTATCCCGTTTTTTTTTTTCTGTCTTACAGCCTGGTGATTGGGCTTAAAGGGTGGTGCTGGTCAGAAAATCGAATACAAATCCTTCTTCTACTAAAGCAAATCAGAATTTTGATTTTAGGGTTATGGCCCTGAAATATGATTTCCATCAGCCACTATACCCTAAAATATCATGTCACATGATCTCAGCACCTGAATCCCATTGTCTTGTAATAAGCACATGTATATAAGGCCACAAGGGTCGTTAGTAAAGTCAGGTACCGATGTGGGGTGGGGTGAGAAGGTCAGAACTTTGTAGCAGGAGATCTTCCACTTCAACCCATTTATAGCATATCTTCTTTGTTTTGGAACAGGTTTGGGTCTTCTAGTTCATGTGAAGGGAAGATTTCATGGTACCACAATTCTGTGGTAAAAGTTTGGTGAAGAACCACATATGGTTTTAAAAATCAGGTGTTGCAATGCTTGTGTCCACACATGTACATATATATATATATATATGCTAATAACACAAGAGGTGCTGAGATTATGTGATATGACATGAGGGTGCAATTGTTGATGGGGAAACACCATAAAATGGTCAAATTTGAATGTTGATTAAAGAAGAATACGGCTTTTGAATAGCAATTTTAACAACGGACATTGTCTCCAAGCAGCTTTATAAAGCGGTTATAAAGTCTTATATATCTACAGGAATTAAGGGGCGTAATTAAAACCAAAAAAATGTAATTTATGATTTAGTGTTGCCAGACTAGTGCTTTGTACAATCCAATGATGAGTCTTTTTTCACAAATCCTGTCTGATAACGATATTCGAATGGCAAAATATATTCATGATTTCATTATGCACCTCTAGATTGTGAAAAAATGTCCATCTCTGTCTGCTGTGGGTTTAACTTTCTTTTTGTTGACGCATTTTCTGTTGAAATACGTTTGGTTTTCTTATACATGAGCTCATCCCCATTCGGCATCAGCACTCCACTGCTGCAAGCACGTGTACTTAATAAATATATGCACGGCTGAGAGGAAGGATAGATTTTTTTATTGTTTGTTTGTTTGTTTGTTTGTTAGTTTGAAGTCACTGCTGTGAAGTAAGTAATGCACTGGTTTTGTTATATCGTGTATATAGTCCTCTCATTCGCACGGATTTCAAACGAATTGCACATTCTGGAACAGTATGCACATGAAATAATAAATACGTTTGTTTTGGGTTTTTTAACAAAACCGTGTTTCTGTGAGAGTATGTGTGAGAGAGATGTTTTTTTGTAGTTTTTTATTTTGTTTGTATTTCATTTTAGTTTGAATGTTAAATTCCTAAACATGCAGAAAGAATAAAAAATGTTTTCGGACACCTCACGCTCATGTGAGTTGAAATCAACAGCGGGATTCTTCAAAAAGCCGTCACGGTTGGGTGTCCACATATTTTTGGCCATATAGCAAAGCTGTATTAATGCATGTTGGGGTTTTTTTGGTATTTGTTAATGAGTAACCTACTGATGAATTCCGCACATCCGCAGCATAGCGTTTAAGATCCGCATTGCACTTCACAGCATGTCACAAGACCAATTTGCGAGGAATCCTGAAGATCCCAATCCTTACACTCTGATATGAAGAACATGTTCTTACAGAGATTATAACAGGACACACAAAGTACCCTGTATAGCAAAAGTATTGGGACACCATATTTTCCCAGCCATATGTGCTTCTTGTAAAGGTGACTCGAAGATCTTGAGTGGTCTTCTATAGAGCTCTAAACCCTATTCGGAACCTATTCCAAAGTATGGAAGCTCAATGTGGTCAAAATTCCACATTGACAAGTTTGAATAGTTATAACTCGAACATTTCCAGGCTGAATTTCCCCAGAGTAGTTTTTTACATTTTTAGTTTCACTTCAGTGTTTGCTGATTCTTGGAAAATGGCTGAATAACTAGAAAGATAGAAATAGGAAATTCTGACAAAATATCTGTCTATATCTGTCTAAATATCACTACCACACTTACATGCACATTCTTTATTTCTTCTGAAGAAATCGCTTAGTCATCTAAATTTCTACAAGTAACTACCCAGTCACCCCTTCTGTACTCCTTTCCTTTCTTCTTTCTATCTGTCTTTTTCTTTTATTCCTTCATTCATCCTATCCTTTTTTTTCTTTTCATGCTATGTATCATCTATCTATCTATCTATCTATCTATCTATCTATCTATCTATCTATCTATCTATCTATCTATCATTTCAGTTTGGTTTGGTTTGGTTTGGTTTGGTTTTGTTGAACAGAGGAAATGACAAATCCTCAACAACCTTCATATATTTTTGTGTAGAAACAGAAAGACCAACAAGCATCTACAACACCAACATCAACAAAAACAACACCACCAACATCAACACCACCTACTGTACAAAACCAAAATAAACAACACCAACATTAACAACATCTTAAAGAAGGTAGAAAGTAGGTCTCGTTCCATCATCATGTAAGTCCTGAAAGACAAAAGCAACTCCTAAAAACCATTAAGCCCATTATACTGGTGTTTATGTACAATCTGTTGAGCTTTGCTCACCATTTTCTGAAGTCACTTGAGTGTTTTTGTTGAGAGAAAAGTGAATAAATGTGAGAAGATTTTGTTCATGTTTTTTTGTTTTTATTCCACCCCTGCCATGAGGGGCAATATTACGGGGGTCAGGTTGCTAGCCCAATATCCACCCAGTCAGGCTTGGGACCATCCATTGTGGAGTACTTTATACCCATTTCCACAACTGAGCACCCATAGGGAGTTAAGGGCCTTGCTCAAGGGCCCAATAGTGGCAGCATGGTATGGCCGGGACTCAAACGCACAACTCACCGATCCAAAGTCCAATGTCTTAACTACTAGGCTACCATTTCCCTCTTCATATTGTAGGGGGAAATATTGCTATTGTAATAGATGCAGTATAGTTAGCATTGTCAAATATGCAAGGCCTTCCGTAAAATAAATATGTTTTTGGGAAGCATTTGTTGCTTTAAACCCTGCGAATGTGCAAGTTGCCCATTCCATGTGCACTGCCATACCATCAGAGATGCCACTTTTTGAACTGAGCACTGATAACAAGCCAGACGGTCCCTCTCCTCTTTATTTCAGAGGACATGGTGTTCATGGTTTTCAAAAAGAAATTTTTATTTAGATTTGTCTGACCACAGAACAGTTTTCCACTTTGCCTTAGTACATTTTAAATGACATTTGGCACCGTTTCTGGACCATGTTGAGATTTAACACGTATTTGTGGATGACATGGCAAACTGTGTTCACAGAACATTATTTCTGGAGGTGTTCATGAGCCCATGCAGTGATTTCCTTTACAAAATCATAACTGTTTTAAATGCAGTGCCACTTGAGAGCCCAAAGATCACGACCATCTAATTCTGATTTCCCTTGTCCCGTGTGCACAGAGATTTCCCCTGATTCTTTCAAAATTCTGATATTATATACAGTAAATTGAGTTATTACAGTTTTAATTTTAATAACACTTACTTTTTTCAGACTTTTGTTGCTCCGTCTCAACATTTGTGAGACATTTTATAGCCATCAAATTCAATTTAATTTCCTCAGTTTAAACGTTTGGTATGTTTTCTATGCTCTATTTTGAATAAATATGAGTTTATGACTCTTTTTTTGGAAATGGAGTTCTATAACAAACATTCAAAACCTCAACATGTGGGTAAAAGGATTTTATTTGAGATACAGTATAGTAATAAAATAAATATAAAATAATGTAACAAACAAAAAACCCAGCAGGAAAAAACCCACAATCAAACTCAAAATCATGTATATAAGCTGCAAGATGGTTTTTTTTTTTTTTTTGGAAAGTGCTTAAATATATGAACTTATAATAGTTATTAGTCTGGCACTGAATTCATAGACACAAAAAGTAGAGAAAACAAATCACCACAGACAGTTTGTGTGCGTCTGTGGTCTGGATGCTACCGATGAATAATCATTTGAAGACAGTTTTCAGACATAAATTATGGTTTTGGCTCTGAGGTAAAAAAAATAAAAATAAAATAAAATACAGTAGTTTCTAGAATGCTTAATGTGAAGTCTATTTAAGTGCCACTGTTCAGGATCTTATTGTTTGAAATATAAAGAATAAAGATTTAAAAAGCACCGATACATCACTCAACAGAAAATCACACATGTGAGAACATGAAAGCACAAAGCAAAACTCAAATCATGTGAGTTGTGAAAAAAAAAAAAAAAAAAAAAAAAAAAAAAAAAAGAAACTCAACTTGGGGTTTAATCGAAGCCTGGATTTTTTTTATGCCTCGTTACAATTCTCTTATGTCACAATAAAAAAAAAGAACTGTGGAAACAATATCAAGGCTTCCTGTATCCGTATTACTTTGTCTTTCTTTTTTTTATAACATACCTTTTCGTTCATTGTAACATCATTTATTGTTATACCGAAGATATTTACACTCGGAAATGTTCTTGCACGGATTATATCAGGTCATACAAATTACGCTATATAGACACAAAGTATTCGGACAACCCTATCGGACGTCTTTGGATGTGGTAGCAAAATTTTGCGAAAATTCAGTGTTCATAACAGGAAGATATGCGTCACATGGAAATGTGGAATGAGATGTTCAAAAAGAATCTTACAATTAGGTGTCCACAAACTTTTGTCTGTATAGTGATGAAGCTGAAGTCACACAGAGAAAACCTGCCTTGAGGTAGAGGATCTTAGAAGTAAAGTGACATAGATTCGTGTTTTTTTTCTTCCTAAAACGTATGTATGCGCCTGCATGCATACACACATGTAACAGGACAGATGTGCAAATGTGATATGATGGTGACCAAACGTGACCTGCCACGTTAGACATCACGAACCGCATCTGGATACAGTCCATGTCACTGTTCTGCAACAGTAGTAAAACAGCAGACAGGAAGTAGTTTCCCTGAACATAATCGACAGACAGCAAAGTGTAAGCCTGATTTTACAAACTCCTTGACGCACAGAAGCTTGGATTTTTCTTCTTCTTTTTTTTTTTTGCTGATGGAAGCAGGAAACGAGCAGCCATTCCTGCTCCGGCCTTAAGTGACCTCTTTTTAATTCAAATCTTCATGTTCTCATTAGGGATTTACGTCCCTCCTGCAGCGTCGTCGTTGGCTGCCTGCAAAGTTCTCGCCAGGAACTCCAGCAGCACGTATTTCCAGTAGATCAGATCTCCGAGCGTTCGCAGCTGGAGCGCGCATTCGGTCACAACGGACTGCTCTGAAAAGAGGGAAAAAAGAGAGTCAAAAAAGGATAATAATTCTGTCATCTGGAAATCAGTTGGAACACAAGCTCTGGTTGATATGTCAGTAAAGTCACGTTAGGTTTTTTTCCCCCTCTCATTCTGTCCTTCTTTCATTCGTTTGTTAAAACAAACTGGCGTACTGTAGTATGTTCCCTCATTCGTTTATTCATTCGTCTGCCAAGAACTGCTTTATCGTTATGTTATCATGCTGGATCGAGGGGAAACTCTGGACCTAGGCAGGGACACACCCTGAATCACAAGGCCCCATTTATTTATATTTAACATTTACTGCATTTGGTACCTACATTCATCTCAGTCTCACTCATACAGCTAATCAGCTATGTGTTTAAGGGCCTTGCTCAGGGGCCCATGCATAGCAGATTGTTGTGTGAGTGGGATTTGAACTCACAACCTTCAGATCCATAGTGCAATGCCATAACCAATAAGCTAGCACAAAAACACACATTCACTTTACCATGAAATGCATTTCTTTCCTATTTATAGAGGACACACGTGAACTGCATCACATAAAAAGGAATTTGAAAAGACTAACAAATCATGGCAAGTTTGTCCCCTCACTGCACCAGGCTTTGGGCTTGGGTTACAGTGTGTGTGTGTATATGTGTGTGTGGGGGGGTTGGGGTGGGCTAATTATTTTTGAGGTTTTGAATTTAAATGTCAACACTTTCACACACTCCAAATTTCTTCAGAACTCTGAATCATTTCTACCAGTAACTGTCTACCTGTCACCCCTTCTGTCCTCCTTTCCTTTATCTTTCTATCTGTCTTTCTTTCGTCCCTTCATTTTTTCTATACTACTCTTATTCTTCTCATGCTGACTATCTATCTATCTATGCTTCCTTCTTTCAATCCATTTGTCATAGTTTCTGTCTTTCCTTCCTTCTTTCTTTCTTTCTGGCTGTCTATCTTTTTTGTTTCCTTTTGACTGTTTCTCTTTCCTTTTTTCATTTACATGCTTCAATCCTTCTGTCTGTTCTTCCCTTCCTTCTTTTACATTCTTCAATCTGTCTCTTACATTCTGTCCTTCCTTACTATTTACTTTCTTCATTTCCATCCTTCTTTCTATCTGTCTTTTTTTTCATTCCTTCTTTTCTCTCTCTCTCTCTCTAGTATCGATCCTTCCTTTCCTTCTACGTACCGGTCTTTCTTTCTTCTTTTTTTCACCCTGTATGTCCCTTTATTCTTCTTTCTTAACTTCCTTTTGTCTTTCAGTCTTTCATTCTGTTTTTCAGCCTCAAAATATCTAAGTTTTATAAAAACAGGTAATAAAAGTTGTTATTGGAAACGCCATTACAGTTTGGCCTTTCGGTTCGGTTCAGTTCAGTTTTGTTTTGATGAACGGAAGAAAAAAACAAACAAACCCTCAACAACCTTTATATATTTTTATGTATTAAATACCAACAAACAAATTTTTTTACCAATAACATAAACAACAACAACAACAACAACAACAAGTTAAAGAAGGTAGAAAGCAGCAGTTGTCACACCACCATCATAAAAGTCCTGAAGAACAAAAGCAGCTCCTAAAATGAC
Organism: Silurus meridionalis; assembly: GCF_014805685.1. Taxonomy (NCBI): domain Eukaryota; kingdom Metazoa; phylum Chordata; class Actinopteri; order Siluriformes; family Siluridae; genus Silurus; species Silurus meridionalis. Next base: position 3,829,874 of record NC_060894.1, on the reverse strand, counting down.
AAATACCGCCATAAAAAACCGGTGTTTATGTACAATCTGTTTACCTTTATTCGCCATTTCTGGAGTGTTTGTGTCGAGGAAAAAGCCCGAAGAAGCGACAGGTATCCTCGCCGAAGAAAACCAACAGCTCCCGGAGTTCAGTTCCGCCTCTAGACCTTTATAACTACACGCTAAAGGCTGCGTTTTAAACGCCAGAATGAGGAACATATAGTGTACAAGTTAGAGTACAGGAACAGCAGACATGAAGGAAGTGACCCTAAGTAGTGTCCATGAATAGGAAATGAACAGGATTTAAGTAGTGTTTGTGTGGAGTTGCCTGTGGAGTTTCCCCGCTACGTCACTCAACGCTCAGGCTACGTCACTCAAGCAGAACCCAATAGAACCTCTTTGTATGACACACTGAAGCTCGAAGATGCAGAAGTGCTTCCACAACAAAGCTTCCAAAAAAAAAGAACAGATTCATCCTCAACTCCATTAATCACCTCATCCATGTATATATGGAGCTCATACACTAAATAAATAGGCCACTTAGGCACTTCTGCTTAGATGCTAGCTGCATTTCATTTTCTCTGTACGTGTACCTTTGAATCGAATGTAATTTATTTTACATTTACGGTATACAACTGAGCAGCTATGGGGTTAAGGGCCTTGCTCAGGGGCCCACGCATGGCAGCTCGGATCCAAAGTCCAATGCCATAACCACTTAGCTGCCACCTCGCCCATTATGCTACCATACACTCTTTGGGGTATTTATATTTACTTCTTTTTTTATCCAGACTGACTTACGACTTAGCAGGTGAAAATTTAAGAGTTTCTTAAGGGCCCAGCAGTGGCAGCTTGGTGGTGCTGGTATTTGAATCCATTACCTTCCGATCCAAAGTCCAATACCTTAACCACTGAATTACCTGCTCCACAGAAGGAACATAAAGGATCAACGTTTTGAAAATAAAGCTTGGTAGGAGGGAAGAGATGAAGAATTTTAAAGCTAGGAGTCTTGAAGAATGATCAGCAAGCGGTATTATACTGTAATTTGGTAATAATTTTACAAATTAAAGTACATAGTTTAGCAAAACAAAGCAATTTTAGTTCCGTATTGTATAAACTATAAAGTATATATGTATGTTTCAGCGGGCGATAGGTCGAGTGCGGGTTTGCAAGTGAGGTCCGGAGTAAAATATTGTTACATTTTTTGTTGTATCACTATTGTCAGCGTAAGATTGAAAAACCGTAAAACTCGGAGACCATCTGTATTTCGTTTTTTTTTACCTGAATACAAAACAGGACAACAGACAAACAAATTGCCCTGTGAGTCCTTTTTTTTAAATCTGCTTACATACACACAATGTAACAGGATAGAAATGTAAATGTTATATAAATCATGATGGCCAAACATAAACAGCGTCGTCACAGGAGACATTTAATAAACCACATCTGCACACAGTCCACATCACTACACTGTCCACAGTCCGCTCACCAAACACTTTCTTGAACGTCATTAACTGACAGCAAAGTGTTAGTGCTCATTATGACTCGTACCTTCCAGTTTCCCTTCTTCTCTTCCTCAATGTGTTTCTGATTATAAAAGGATATAGAGAGAGATTGAAAGTAAAATCGTTTCCAAGTGCTTACTAGAAATAAAACCTGCCCTGAATGATAAATCATTATACTTTACATGTGATCTTCGGTTTTATAATCAAATTCTGAATAGATGTCTTTATACCCACAGTGCAGTTTAACTACCTGTTGATGGAGATACAGTGGGACTTGTAAAGCTTGTAAATTGTGTAAGGGGAACACTGAAAAATGCTCAATCGACTCAGAATTTCTTGTTCTTGGGTTTTCAACTCCATGTTGGGAAAGAGGAGTCAAACCAGCATGGCTGCTCCGAGCCTCAGCAATAACCAAATCAGCATTTCTTACTTACGATTAGATCAATCAATATACAGACATTTTTGATTGCTAACTATGTAATACTGTCCTTATTACAATATTACAATATATGATATATGAGAACCTATAAGTGGGACAAATATGTTTTAATCAATGCTTTAGTCCTTTAGTCTGCCCAGCTGTTTTACCTTTTTAACATCTGTACACTCTGCTCAAACAGATCATCATCCAAAAATGAAGCTTTTATGTTGATAACAGCATCGACACTATAAGATTCATTGTCTCATAGGTCACTGAACTGCCAGGATGAGGCTCTGGGAAAAATCTGCACATCAATTTTTACATATAACACAGCACCATTTAATAAACTATCACTACCCTGTCCCACACTATCAGGACTATGGTTATGATCTTCATCACGTGTTGCCATTTGTATAATTTTGCACCGTTTAACATATTTTCATTAGTAAAAAAAAGTATTTATTTATATATAATTATTAGTCAATGCGCTATACTTTTATTATTTATAACGTGACCAATAATTTGTAACCGATATTTTCTCTGTGGATCGATTCCTCCTCGCTAAACTGTTTCTTGAGCACGTTCTCTCAGCACCGCTGCTGCTACGTGAAAATGACGTATCGCATGACGTATCGTCACATAGAATACAGATTAACATGGCAGAGGCAGAGCTGTAACTTTCTGGAGACAGAACAGGAAAAGTACGTCTGGTTTAATTTCATCTTTATTATTTCTTACTCTTAGAAGAATGAAAGCACTTAAGTAAATCTATGATTTGCTGTCTGTCTGAACCAAAGAAAAAAAAACTATCTGCACCATATTGCAGAGCATCATATTTCTCCATTGCATCGTATTGTATTAAATTGTAATTGTGTCAAATCAAGTCAAAACCGGATCGCACTGAATGGTAATAGCGGTGAAGCATAGCGCATCGGAAATTGCTTCGTATGTATCGAGATGCCAATCAGATGTTTGTCTCTCCATGGGTTTTGTTCAGTTCCTTTTTGTACTTGTAGTTCCCAGATTCAGATTTTGATCTTTGATTATTTTGTTTTGTGTACTTTATTTAATGTTTTTTGCACTTGCATCTGCTTTCCTGGTAATTCATGACCCTCAGTAAACCAATTTCATTTTCAATAAATGGACTTAACAGGTTAATGTGTCTCATGTTAAAGGATGTTTTCTGAAGACATGAAGACATTTTTGTTTGGTAGTAGATAGGAAGTAGATGGATAGATCACTTTATTCCTCCTAGAGGAAAATTCACAAACACAAACATCAGGTTTCAGGAAAAAAGTGCGTTTCTTATATTTTCCACAATATGAATCATGGCCTTATCTAGAACGTGTGCTTATCTCTTGTAGAGATACGAACTTTACACTCTGTCCTGGACAAGTTCACATCCACCGGCATGTTGTTGCCTGTTTATATGGAAATGATGTGGTCTGTTCATAAACACAGCTTCTCATTATGACGGCTCGTACAGGTTGTGAGAACTTTGCGTTCCCTCTGCTTATTTCTGCGAAGCATGTTTTCTTAGGGGATGCTTTTAGAGATTTGTTCCTAAAGGTTCTTGAGTGTACCGAGGTTCATACGACAAAACACCCTTGAAAGTTAAAGAATTAACAACTAACTCTGCACAGGCCTGTGGAAATGAAATGGTTTTTGTGTTTGTGTGTGGACGTGGATGATGCAGTCATCTACCTGTTGCAGCATGCTCACTCTTTCTTGGATGGATGCAGTGGTATTGTGAGGATCATGTTTTTTTATTTCGCCATTGCATTTAATACAATACATCTATTTCTACTGAGTGAGAAACTGCTCAGGGTGGGTGTCAGCACGTCCATTGTGTCCTGGATAGCTGACTATCTGTTAGATAGGCCCCAGTTTGTAAGGTTAGGGAATTCCTTGTCTAATATGGTGGTTAGTAACACAGGAGCACTTCGGGGGAATGTCCTTTCTTCATTCATGTTCACTCTGTACACCTCAGATTTCCAGTACAACTCCTGCCACCTGCAGAAGTTCTGTGATGACTCTGCACTGGAGTGGAAGGGGAGTCAGAGTACAGGGGACGTCTGAACAGCTTTGTGTAGTGGTGCACCTGGAACCCTCTGCTCCTGAAAATTGTGAAAACCAAGGAGATGGTAGTGGACTTTAAGAAGAATAAAACTGTGATGGAACCCGTTACTGTCATAGGGAAGGAGGTTGGGGTCTTGTGGACAACTACAAGTACTTGGGTGTTCACTTAAACAGCAGATTGGACTGGAGGACCAACACCAACACTGTGTATAAGAACTGGTTGAGCAGACGATATTTTCTGAAGAAGCTCAGATGTTTGCAGAAGGATACTGGAAATTTGTATCAGTCTGTTGTGGCAAGTGGCATTTATACTGCTGTGGTCTGCTGGGGGAGCAGCATCAGTGCCAGGGATGCAGGCAAGATAAATAAAATCATCCACAAGGCTGAATACATAATCGGACACAAACCTGGACAGATTGGAGACAGCGATGGACAAGAGGTCACTGAAAATTGACCTCACTGAAAATTGACTGTCCTGTCAATCATGTCCTGTCAATCATGGAAAATTAGGAAATCGTTACTACTGTACGCCAATTTGCACATTTAATTCTTATTCTTTTCTTTCTTTTTGAATTAGCAATTGCACTTTCTTTATGTAGCATCATCTTTTAATATTGTTTGTTTATAAGTTACAGTTATTTAATATTATGTTGCTTTTTATCTTATTTTATTTGTATTTTATTCCTATGGGAATAGGTGGGATTGGTAGAAATTTCTTCGGAAGCAAGACAGATTGTTCAGAATTCTTCTGGGGATGAATGGAATTTGGTAGGAGTTCCTTTGGGTGAAGACAAGATTGGTCAGAATTCCTTTGGGAGTAGGTTGGATTGGTCAGAATTCCTCTGGAAATGGATGTGATTGGTAGGAATTCCTTTTGGTAAAGGCTAGATTAGTCGGTTTTCTTTTAAAGTAGAAAACCTGGTTTATTCCTTTATCAATACTGTTGAAAAGTTTAGCACTGCATACTGAACAGTATTTGTGGTGAGTCATTCGGTCTATGGGCCTAATTTTTAGTTGTTGCGTAATGTTACACAGATTAACAACTGAGTAACAGGTAAACGTCTTGTGTAATAAACGGGTTTTCACACTCTGGATTACTCATTCAAATCCTATTTTATTATATAATAGATATATTTATATGTCACGTGCGCAACGTGAAGTGAAACTATTTTATTGACCTTCTGAGAAATATATAGATTTGCACAAACTGAGTTTACACCAAAATGTCTACACAATAATAAACTTATATATTATAATAAACTATAATACATATATATATAATATAAAAGTATAAGATCCGTGACAGAAACCATGTGACTCATTTTGAATATAGGTCAGATTGAAATCATTTAGGTGTGGAAACAGGAAAGCATTTGCATAAGTATAATTGATTATGAAATTAAGTGTAAAACGAAGTCATACAAGCTTTGTTTTTGTTTCTGATATGCACAAATTTCTTTTTCTTCCCAAATTGAATCAAGCTCAGACTCGAGGACTCGACTCCTGAATCGTTTTCCCCATACTGCCAGGTAAAAATAGCTGTCTCGGTTCAGAGTTGGGCATGATCCCAAATCAGCGCCTTCTGTCTGTGCAGGTGCACTACATAGGGCACGGGGAAAATTGCCATTACGCGCTGCGTAGTGTACTATTCTGTTTAGCAGGCCGCCATTTTGGATTCATTTGCAGAAACCGCCGTTTGCACCGGGAGCTCTTACGTTCAACACGACCGACGGTTTAACTCGGAATTTTTTCACCAGGCGCGTGAGTGTGTCCAAAATGATCATGCAAACCGAAAAGCGAACCGACGTGTATAACGATATGCAGGGTTTTGTTTATTTATTTATTAATTTTCCCCAAACCGTCTCTTTTTTTTTGTACTCTTATTTCCGCGCACTACATATAACGCGGGGCCTTTCAGCCAATCAGAGTTCGCCGTCTCATCCGGGTATCTCACCATCCCAGACTGTAACCTGCAAAGTCCGGGCTACTGTTAATGATGCTGCGCATGCGCATCTTTCTTGGCCGTATTTGATAGATTTTTTTTGTCTCGTTAAAGCGATTTTCTCGCAATTCAACTGTCTAAAATAAATTGATGTTACAAAGAACACATTGACTGAATGGACAAAATAGGTTTAGCGCCTTAGTTTGCCGATGTGCTAACGCTAATGCTAGCTAGGCCGAGAGGCGGTGTTTTTTGGGACGCCATATGGGTTTGGGGTTCAGGGGTCCGGGTTTGCAAAAAAAATAAAAACAAAATTTATTATTCTCGTTCTAAGTAGATAATTACTAGAAAACATTTGAAACTGTGCTATTAATTAAGTGTGTGACGTATAATCAGGTAGCCGCCCATGTGCGCATGCGCTCTCTCTGATTCCCCACTGATGTGTTTCAGTTCATTTTCATATCCTGATTAAGAGCAAATTTCTTTCCCGTTTCACTCTAAAGATAAACACAATACAAGAAATTGTCAAATTTCAAATATATATATATATATATATATATATATATATATATATATATATATATATATATTTATTTATTTCTAATGCAAGTTAAAATCAGCTGATCAGTACAAAGACTAAACATCCGGGTGATTGGGCTCAGCCAAAAGATGTGAGAAAGAATGAATTAAACTGATATAATCATATTATTTATAGAATGTTTTTATTGTAAATGCTGTTTTTATATCACTTTGCCCAGGTGTCAGTGTGTGTAAACGCTTTACATTGTGTATTAATACATTGCATTGTGTCCCCAGGATGCCGAAATCAAAGGAAGTGCTGTCTTCAACATCCAGCAGTGATTCAGATAGTGAAGCTGACACGAAGGTACGGCAATTCTGATCAGCAAACCACAAAAACGAAAAAAACGAGGCGATTAAGCATGGCTTTATCTTTATAACCCTTTAACTGTCAATGTTTTTTTAAATTTGCGTCGCCAGCCCAAGCGGAAGAAGCAGATGACGGAGAAACCGGCAAAGAAGCAGAAAAGCGGCGAGTCTTCAAAGACGTCCAGCGCGCCTAAGAGCGGCGGAGGCAGCAGCAATAAAAAAGATAACATGTTCCAGGTCAGCTGTGATTAATAAACTCCGACACGCAATTACTAGAATCGGGAGTGTTTCGAAATTCAGCATTCTGATTGGAAAGTCAGAGTTCAGATCCCAGGACTGCTAAGTTGACCTGGCCCTTGTGCAAGACCCCCAGCTACTCAGGATAAGTCGCTCTGAATAAAGGGGTCTGTCGAATGTCATCAATGTAACGTGTAGGACAGGGGTGTCAAATCTTATGGACAAAGGGACAGTGTGAATGACTTTTTTTCTCCCAAATAATACTGTTGAAAGCCAGGAAAATGAAACTGATAGACTCAGTTGTGACTCCTGCTTGATTGGCAGGGTTTCTGCGGGGTCTTAAAAAAAAAAGGCTCAAATTAAAAAAAATCTAAATTTTTTATGCACTTAAATTCACTGAATAATTTGTCCATGGCTCTAATGCTCATTGAAATGCACGCCTCAGCAGTTTAGAATGTTTTCTTTATTCGGACTATAAACGAGAGCAACAGCCAATCAGATTTCTGTTATTGGCGTGAATCTCTCGGGTTGTATTAAACGTAAAACGGATTTTATTTCTCAGCTATGGGGAAGTGCAAGTTTAGCGACATTCGGCTTGGAAAAAAAACCAATGAATTTAAGGCTTAGTTAAGGCCAGTTGCCAACAACGTATTTGTGTGTTTTTGATGTTGTGATAAAGGCTTTAAATTTACTCTTAATAGTCTTAAAAAGGTCTTCAAAAGTCTTAGATTTGAAAAGATTGGACACCTGAATTTCATTGTGCTGTAATGTACATGTAACAAGTAAAAAATCCCCTTTACCTTTTTTTTCTTTTACCTTTATGCAGCTTTGTTTGACTGTGTTTTCTTACATTATAATTACCACTTTATTAAGTTAATTGGGTTCATGAGCAGCCAGAACATTGCTGTCTAGATTCTCTTGGACTTGTGAGTTTTTTCACCTCTGCTTCTGCTCATGTCTTTTCTAAGATAGGGAAGATGAGGTACGTGAGCGTGCGCGAGTTCAAAGGGAAAGTCCTCATCGATATCCGCGAGTACTGGACGGACCCGGAAGGCGAAATAAAACCGGGAAAGAAAGGTAAGGAACGCCTCGCCCTCGTCACGGAGAGCTCTGACAGATTTACACCCCTGGTTCAGTGACTGGAGTGTGTGATTACAGTATAATAAATACCTGATTAACGAGGTTAGTATGTTAATCTCCAGAAGAGATTATAAACTGAAGCAAGACGAGGGTCAGGATACATGTCTGGATTCGAGGCGTGTTGCGATGGTGCTTATCTCCATGTTTTTGCTGCTTTCCCTAATCAAAAGAGTGTTAAATACTACAGGGGAATAATTGCATCTTTTAATGCGTTGTGGTTTCGGCTTATGCAGAAAACATCAAAGGATAGAATAAATCTATTTAAAATGTACATATGGTTACCATGTAATCAGCAGATGAGCCGATTATAACGTGAAGTTGAGCACAACAAATATTTAAAATATATTTTTAAATACTTTTAAAATCTTTAAAAAAAAAAACAACAACTAGAAATTGACTAGTAAGATGTTAATTTCTTGTAGAAATTGTTTACAATTTTTGAAGTATATACACACCATAGACAAACGTTTAGACACCTGACCATAAGATTAGTCCAATTTGCTGTAATAGTAACTCTTCTGGGTAGATGTTTCACCAGGTTGTGTGGAGATTCATTCAGCCACGAGGGTGTTATTAAAGTCAGGTACTGGTGGAGGTGAGGTGAGGAGGCCTGGGGTGCATTGGGTTGAATTGGGTTTATAGTGGGACATTCAAGAGAGCAAAGTTGCACCATCCAAACTAAATAGTTTGCAAACTTGTAAAACTTTGTGTTTATTTCCAACTTTAAATAATAATATTTAAATGATATCAAGGCGAACCATAAATTCAAAAAGTGGAACAGACCATCCTGAGCATTCAAATATGGACTGTTCCTTTCAAATAGGTAAATATTATGGAAATCCGAATGACCCTGTATGCAAACGCGCACGCCGTCACGACAAATGGAAACGTGCTTCCGACATGTTTATAGCATGATCAAAGTCATTGAGCATAAAAGTCCAGATAAAATCTTTTTCCAATCAAAGCCGTTCACATATAAACTTCCTTTGAACTTTCTGTGAACAAGGTAAAGTATAAATTAATGAGATTTTTTTCCCTGCCTCATACAATGCCTGTGAAAAGTTTGGACACGTGTAGTGTTTTATGGTTTTTAAGAGTCAAGTGCAAGTTCCTTGTTTCTATGCTCATTGTCTTGTTGTATGGTGAAGTCAATTCCAGTGAGCCGCAGTCCAGGAGAAATTGCAAGAATGGAATGGTTGCCATGTTGGTTGCTTTCACCCGGAATAAGTCTCCAATCTTCCCTGCTCCGAAGCAAACCATTAAACCTTGAGGCAGTCTGCTAACATCATCTCTCCTGTTCTCCGTCCTACAGAAGTTCTTCTGTTCGAGACCAAAATGTCTCTCCGCAGAACCTTCTTCCTGTCCTTCACTGTCAAGTTCTTGTATGTTTTTACTTTTCATCCGGTTTGTCGCATAGAATCAAAAGGAACATTCATGTGTCTCAAAACCCATTAAAGACGAGGGATTTCCACACTTTTCACAAACATATGTAGTATCTCTCAAAAGTGAGTGCACCCCTGAAATTTCAGCACCACTTTTATTAGGTTCTCAAGGGACAAGACTATGGAAATGGAAATTGTATATATTTTAGTGTGCCGTTTTTATAACAGTACAGATTTACCCTCGTCTGAAAATAACTCCACATGCAGCCATTATCGTCTAAATAACTCGCAACAAAAGTGAGTACACCCTAAGTCAACATGTCAAAACTGCTTAGAAAGTTTTTGTGTGAGCACCAGTGTTCTCGATCACTGCCTGAATCCTGGGATTAATGCTGGGATCCTCTTCCACTCCTCCATAATGACATCACGGAGCTGCTGGATGTTGGACGCATGGCACTTCTCCACCTTCTGCTTGAGGATGCTCTACAGGTGCTCAATAGGGTTCAGGTCTGGAGAATACTTGGCCACTCCATCACCTTCATCTTCCTCAGCAAGGCAGTGTGTTTGGGGTCATTATTATGCTGGTAAACTGCTGTTAGGCCCAGTTTCTGAAGGCAGGGCATGTTGGAATCAATGTTTCCCTCAATGAACCGCAGCTCCCCAGTACCAGCAGCACTCGTGCAGCCCCAGACCATGATGCTGCCACCACCAGTACTGTAGGCAAGACACAATTTTCTTGGTACTTCTCACCAGGGTGTCGCCACACCTGCTGCTCTAATACAAGATACACAAATTTGTATGGTTTTGTAAAAGCAGAGAAAACATGAAAATGATGAATAGGACATGTGGCTTTGCATAGTTACACGGCGTACAGCAGTTATTACTGTGTTCTCACTTTTGTTGGCAGTTATTTCGACAGTAATTGCTGTATGTTGCTATTTTTAGAGGACTGTAAATCTGTACTGCTATAAAAGCTGCAAATTGACTCCTCTTAAGTATGTCCAAGTTTTTGATTGACTTTTCTCTCGTTTTCAGGGATTTCTCTGAACCCGGAGCAGTGGAACCAGCTGAAAGAGCAGATCGATGATATCGACGATGCCTTGAGGAGAATATAAAGCCTGCTCACGGACCCGTCTGCTTCATTCCTTCATCTGGATTTCACATACTTTTTTTTTGAGTTCAATTAAACAATCCTGTAGTGTGACCATTTTTCAGTTAGGTTTTAGAGTAACCGTTGTCGTATTTTTCTAGTTCGTTGTGTTTTTATTCTAAAGCAACTGAAAGGGTACACGTTGTCTTGGGTGGGTATGGGTTTAACTTGTGCTCAATTTTTTTTTTTACAATAAAGACGATTTTTATGAATGAATTGTTTCAGAATTGAATTAAAATGGTTTTATTTCTACAGAAATGTTCGAGTTTAACCACGAGATGGCGGAAGAGTTAAAAAAAAAAAGTGTTCATCTTTATGGAGTGCGTCTCAATTTAAAACGCGTGTTTAGCAAGTAAATTTGTTACTATAATTATATATAATTAAAATATATGGAAATAAAACACTTCGTAGTTGAAAATAATCAATAACATAGAGTGGGAGTTTATTCGATCTACAGCCGTCTCCGATTTATTACTAGAGAAGCTGCAGAAATTGTTTGAAACAAAAAGCTTTTTGTAAGCTTAAATATTTAAAGTATTAACCCGCTGTGTAATTATTATGCTTTATCTGTATGCTAATAATTTTCATCCTGCACACTTTTAGTTCGATCTCCAGCTCACATCACAGTTTGTGATCAAGTTGTGATCACTGATCACAATTGTTCCCAAGAAAAAAAACAATGGCTTCTTTCCATTGTTCCAACAACCAATCGCTGATCAGTTTTGTACCCAATCATAAATTACTATTGTTCACACCAACCAATAACTGATCCTTATTGTTCTCAACATCCAATCAGTGTCCGCTACTGTTCCCAATAACCGAACACGGATCACAATTGTTCCTGTAACCAATCACTTACCGATCACTTGTTCACGATTATCGATCACGTCACCATTGTTCAATCAACCAATCACAGATAACCGCTTCTCCAAATCAACAATTGTTACTTTCCTCTGAAAACAATTCGGCAACACACACACACACACACAGTGGCGCAAATTCACCAAATTATTATTATTATTATTATTATTATTATTATTATTATTATTATACACAAGCAACCTGTTTGCAATAATATTTTACACACACCAGGTTACATGATAATGTTTTTTATGTTTCGGGTTCACGTGTTGTGACGTAATAATAACGGCGCAGCGCCACTGGTGCACGCGTTTGCGATCGAGTTCGGAGCCGTGACCGCGCCGCACCGCGCTGCGAGGAGGAAGTAGGAGCCTGTTGTCGGATTAAGACGCGTCCTGCGGCGCTTCCTCCGGCGCTGTGCTGCTTAATAACGACGTGAACAATCTGCAGCAGTTTCCATTTAGGAGTTCAGATCATCTTCACCATGAGAGAGCTGCACTTTAAGGACAACTTCTGGGTGAGTATCCGGTGTACCATAAGAGATCTGGTGCGAAATGAAGTCTGCTGACTTCTCCATGGGGTCTACTTTTCAACCTTTTGCATCCAGCAGCCAATAGAAATAAAAACATTATTTTTAATGTTTACAATGTTTATTTATTTTCTCTTTTCAACTTCCTCAATTTGATCGTTTTTTTTTCGCACAAGAAGTTTCCTTAAAGGGAAATGTTGCCACGATTGTTACAATTGATACAGATCAGATCTTTATTCAAATCCAATCTAACAACCTTTTAAAGTGTGATCATATTTAAAAGTAGATCATAAAAGTAGATCATATTGTTGTGATCCTTTTTGAAAGTAGATCACATTATTGTGATCCTTTTTCAAAGTAGATCATAAAAGTAGATCATATTATTATTATTATTATTATTATTATTATTATTATTATTATTATTATTGTGATCATTTTTTTAAAGTAGATCATAAAAGTAGATCATATTATTATTGTGATTCTTTTTTAAAAGTAGATCATAAAAGTAGATCATATTATTATTGTGATTCTTTTTTGAAAGTAGATTATAAAAGTAGATCATATTATTAATGTGATCCTGTTACATATGCAGGAATGTTCATTGTCTCTCACTGAATTTTGAACTCTGGTAGAAAGTTGTTCATACCTTCCATACTGTCATTTTGTCATATACCTAATTCTAGTTTATGGCTGGAGGTTATGATTATGTCTGGGTGTGGAAATGACAGATACTCCCCTGGACAATGACAACATCAGATAGACAGAAACTCAAGCTCCTGTAAGAAGTCAGATCTTCAGGCTTCCACTGAGTTGAGATTGTTCTAAATTGTCTTGGGTACTTCACATAGTTTTGCTGTTTATTTTAGGACAGAGGTGTCCAAAATGTTTCCTAAAAAGGGACAAATCTTGACTTGGTTGAGGGCCAGGGGCTGAAAGTAAATGTTGTTTTTGGCCAGTGGTAGCTCAGTGGTTAATATGTCAAACATTGGTTAAGCAGGTCCTGGGTTCCCATCTCAGCACCACCAGGCTAAGCCCTCATACCCTGTGAGATGGCAACATTAGAGACCCTTTTGGTAAAGCTGTTGGATTTATACTTGAGTTTAAATCCCAGCACCACCAGGTCACAGGTCAGGGCCACCGCAGGGGCCCTGAAGCACAGCCCTTAACCCTCAACTGTGTAAATCCTCAATTTGTATGAATGAGATCATTGTTCATTCGCTTTCGATCAGGGCATCTGCCAAATCTGCTGTAAATATAAATACGTTGTAACGAACTGGTTTATATTAAAATTCAAATCGGTTTCTTTTTACTCATGAATAAAAAAAAAAATAAAAAAAAACATGAATCAGTTTACCAATTAATTTTTAAACATTTCCTACTCCAGTGAAACTTATAGAACGATGAAAACATAAATACAGAGAACCTTTTCATACCCATGGGGAAATTTCTGTTTCCCCTACCGACCCCCTACCAATGGCTCCGCCCTTTTAATACAATGCTCCGCCTCCATACCACACATAAAAATAATTTGCAGTCTTCAATTAATTATATTAAATTAAATATACTGTATAATAAACTTCAGCAGAAAAACAGTTGAATTATTTAATTCGGCGGGGCAGGAGGCACTCAGTGGGCCCCTACCAGCTGGTGGCGCTCTAGGCGACCACATAGTTTGCATGTGACTAAAAACTGTGCTGCATAGAAATAATCCTAATAGCAGAATTTAATACCAAATACTGCTATTCAGTCTATAAGCAATACAGACATATGCTTATAATATCAGGGACCCTGAATGCCAGACATGACGCTGGTTCTTATTGAGCTTCATCTGCCGTAGTGACAAAATCAGACTCATTGAGGTTTTTTCTGCTTATATATAAAACAAAACAATCTTATGTTAAATGTTAAATTAGAAATTGATGTCAGTGGCATTTTTGCACCTTTTCTCCTTCGCATATATGCAGTGGTGGACGGTAACAAAGTCAATGTAAATCGTTACTGTACTTAAGTAGCTTTTTCACGTATCTGTACTTTACTGAGACTTTTAGTTTAACTTCACTAAATTTCAGAGTTAAATATCTTTTTTTTCTCAATTACAATTTAGGAAATAAAGTCGTTCCTTTGGATTTATGAGGGGATTAAAAAAAACGTTCTGATTGGCGCTTGGTGGGATCTACTCGATACGAACAAACAGTTTAGCGTCAGTTTAACAGCAAGCAGGACATTGCGAGAGGAATAAATGACAGAAGAAACTCGAAACACTTGTGTAAAATATTTGAAATGTAGGTTCTGTGTTTATGATCATTCTAATAGATATGATTGAATAATGAATAATAATCTATTCATAAATTTTGCTGTGTTAAGAGTAAAAATAGAGTCTTTTTTGGGTCATGGTGTGGTTCACCCAGAGCGTCATTTAAGCCAGAACTGCCATTGCGTCCCACCGGTTGGTGGTTTCTTCTTATCACGAACAAACAGTTCAGCATCGACAGTTCAGCAATTCGGTTCAACAGCAAGCAGAACATTTTTAGAGTAATAAATGATGGAATAAACTCCTGACTAGAACTTGGCACAACTTTTGTTGCCTTATTGACATAAGTCATTGTTATGAGTAGTTGAAAAGGAGGTTTTGGGCTCGTGATAATTTATTAGATGTCTGTGTTAGTGTTAAACTCATTAATATAATTCTAATAATAGATCAGTGTGCTGAGAGTCACATTTGAGTCTTTTTACATAAACTGAGTTGATGAAGTAAAAAGTCTTGTGGCAACAATGATAATAGGAACATTATAGCCGTAATAAATCAGTACTTGGACAACTTAAGTACGTTTGATGGCAAATACTCCTGACTTTTACTCAAGTGATAGTTTAAAGGGACACATTTCCTTTTTTACTTCAACTCAAGTACATGCTTTGTGTATTTCGTCCACCACTGCATGTATGACATGGCGGGCCAAATCAAAAGTGGGACCACCTTTGCTTTAGGGGCATACAGTGAGCTACTATATATTACATTTAGGTCCATGCCAACTCAAATATTCACCCCGAGTTAAGGGTTATTTCTGACATCGCTTCTGTAAGTGTTTTGGTGTTTTAACACGTCCTTTGACTTCCTCTCTTCACTTCCCCTCGGCTTTATGTCATTGTAACGTTCATTGCAATCTGTTCATCACTTGACGTAAATAACCAAGTGAGTCGACAGCATTATTGATTCTTATGTACGGTGCTGCGTTCTGGTGCAATTCTACCCTGTGTCCTGGTTGTCTCCCAGTTGCGGGAACACCGGGCGTGACGACACGTGTTCAGTTTATTGTTTTGTTTTTTGGGGGGTGTTGAAACGGAGCTAGGAAGAAAACGGCGAATCCAGAGGTGCACAAACATGAAAAAACGGACAGTATCAGGAGTTAAATGTGATCCTAAATGAAGCGTTTTCAACATTAGATTTGGGTTTTTTAGTCTCCAGATGATAACTTTCTCTTATCTAGCTAGATAAGAATATAGTGTTCTTGATGCTGAAGTGACACCAGTCGTACGTTACTACTTGGGAAGTTAATTAAGATCCTGAAAGTGAAAACCTCTAACGTATACAACAACATGCCCTTTTGTAGAATAGAATTTCGATTGAAAATAGTTTCTCAGAGAAAAGTCAAAACATGAAATTAAACATTAAATCTAAATGGATTTTCTGATCAAATAAATGTATATTTATGTTTGGTGTGAAACATGATGGGACTCTGCTGTTCAAAGTAACTATCAGCATGCAGAGGTGTAAAGAGGACCTGAAAATCATACCTGAGTAAAAGTATAGATACCTTTTATAGATACCACGAATTCCAATATGACTTAAGTTAAAGTCTTCGAGTATATGATTTGAACAGCGCTTGAGTATTTGACTCTTATTAAACCTAGGCTCAAAAATGCACTTGTCCTCAATAGCGAGGCACGTGTTAGTGAAAAGCCAAAAACAGTAGATTGGTGAGGTTTGATTTCCTAAAAAATACAAACCAGATTATAGACCTCACCACAACATCAACACAACAGCCTTTTCAACATGCCAGAATGAACGTGCTAAAGCGACCTTTCAAAAAGAGATCTCCAGTTAACAAATTACGATGGTATCATGTGGCAAAGTAGAAGAACAGCCAGTGTTCAATGGACCAATAAGAATGAGAGTCAACAACTGTAGATAAAGCAAAACCAAATACAGTGGAACCCGGTTATGTCGCCGGCCTAGAGGGACGCCAAAAAGCGCCGAGATAACCGATGATCGAGATAAACGAAAACCAATATGGCGGCAATATATTAACGTGCTTGAAATTTCTTTATGTACATGATGTGCGTTATGAAATGAGAATGTACACGCAAGTGTTTTTGGAGGGTTTTTTACACAACAGCGTTGCCGCGATTTGTTTGATTGGTGATGCGGATCAAGATAACCTGTAATGCGGATAAGGAGGCGGAAGTAAACGCAAACAAAGTTCATTGAGAATATTTAGGAGATAATCCACCAATACTTGTAGAGAAGCAGTAATATCCAGTGCTGCGCTCCGGGAGCGCGGTCCACGGAGTTCTGTGAAAGCAGAGACAGTTCGTGTAGAGAATCCACGGATCCGCGCTATGGAAAGCGCAGCGCTGGGCAGCAACGGATAAATGTGGTGCAGACAGCGTGAACATGGAAAACAGCAGGATCGAGGTAATCCTGGGTGCCGTTGAGAGAATGCGGACGCGATTACACAGACCGACGTGAACCAACACATACGATCATGCACAAACAATAACGGACCATGAGTGTGTGGAGGTGAGGGGCTTAAATAGGAGATGGGATGACTGAGTGAATGAGAGTCAGGTTTGTGTGATCAGCATGACGGCGACGAGCTCGCCCACACGGGGTGCTTCGGGGTATGCCGCCACAGAAGGGGGCGTGGCAGGGGGATTCCCGACATAACCGACGTTAAGTGGCAAATTTGCCCCCTCTTGTGCTCGAGATATTAGAGTTCGGCGACATAAAAAAACGACATAAACGATTTAAAAATGCTAAGACAAAGCAAAAATTTGGCGGTTTCACTTCAAAAACGTCGACTTAATAGGGTTGCCGAGTTAACCGAGGTCGAGATAAGTGGGTTCCACTGTATTGTGTGTGATTGTGATTTGATGCAGCTCTCAGTCTTTCACAGTCTCAGAAGGATGATATTCTTATTCAACTTCAACAAAAGCTGGTTCTCAATGTTTTTGGAATGTCGGACTGATAATGAAGCCAGCAGAGCTTAAAAAGTCGTTCCAAGGCAGCAGATTCAGCTAAAGAGTGTACATTTATTAAATCTTTAATGTAGTTGAGTAGAGAGGAAGTTGCTTATATCGTTGATACTCAGTAAATTAAGGAAAGTGACTTTGAACTTAAGTTCAGTAACTAAGTAACAGTAACAGTGTTTAATGCAGATAACAGACAAGTGTGTATACACAGCGAAAGAAACCTGAGCTAAAACTCTTCCTGATTGTGTAAGAGGACATGGCAACCAGAGATGTGTTCAGACAAAGATATTCCATTCCATTTTTAATTCACATCCTAATCATTATATACCCTGAACAGACAACATGGGACTGTGTGTTTAGAGAACTAGTGTGTGAGACCCATCGAAGTGGGAGTAATGCCCTCAAGTTAACTATTTTAATTTTATGTTGTCTTCCCCTTGTAGTACAGCAGTTTGCAATAATTCCGGCTCTATATTTATTCATGAACAACGTCCTCATTTCCATTATAGTAACATTTCCTGTTGTGGACGCGCTTTCCCTCAACAGCCTTTACTTTTTCGCTCTTTACATGTTAAAGACTCTTTATTAAGAGTTTTATATTCATTTTATCAGATGCAGTTTTTTAATCTGCAGAGGTTTCACGAAACACCGGAGACTCCCAACAGAAAGGCTCATCAGATTGATTTTTCTTTTCATGCAAAAAAATGAAGAAATAAAGATCTGTTTATTATTAGGGTGAGGCACCTGCTACATGACATCCATGTTACTTGTATTTTGCTACTAACGTTTTAGAATAAGCGTGTTTATAATAACCAGGCAACCAGGATTTTTTTATGCTATCTTTAAAATTGTAGACAAGATTGTAGTGCTTAAGTTAGGGATGAAGATATATGCAAAACACAATCGATGCAAAATTTAAAACACTGTCTTCTGTAGGTAGAGATGCATGACGAACTAAAGGGAAAAAACAGTGGTGGTTGTGGTGTTAGTGTTGCTTTGCGTTAGAGGATTTATTGTTTTACTTGCGGGTTGAAGTTTATAGACATCTGCGATAGTGAAGGTGCGATAATGGCAGGTAGTTGGGTGCCATGATGTGATCCTGATGGGATTGGCAGTTCAGTGGTTGAGATTTGGGACTTTTGATTGGAAGATTGTGAGTTTAAATCCCAGCAAGCCAAGCTGCTATTTGTCTTTCAATCCTCAATCTTCAACTGCTCAGTTGTAAAAAATGAGATAATTGTAAATTACTTTGTATCTTCTATTTACAGGACATGGTAGAAGGCATTATTCACAGCAGCTTACAATTATCTTATTTATATAAGTGGGTAGTTGAGGGTTAAAAGTATTGCTCAGAGGCCCAGCGGTTGGCAGCTCGGTGGTGCTGGAAAATGAGCTCACAATCTTTTTAGTCATAAACAGTAAAACAGCTTAACCACTGAGCTGCCCAAGGGGTCTTCCAGTGCTGAAGAGGTGCGCACTCACAGGGCACGAGTGCTTACTTATGAACATATTGTCATGGTCTTTACTTGGTTTTTAGTTGAGCAACATTAAAACATTAAATACTGCAAAATCTTATAAAAGAGCGTGTTTATTGCTTAGAAAAAAACCTTTGACACATATACATTAAGCACAATGAGACTCTTTTCTTCACATATTCCAACTTGTTAGACATCTGGAGCAGAGATGGTTAAGGGCCTTACTCAAGAGCCCAACTTCTATTAAGTAGCCCAGACCCTTAACCATTGAGCTTTAACACTATTCCAGAGACAAGAAGTCTGCAAAATGACAACATGTCCAACAAAAGTGTACGATATTGTAGTTGTTCACTGTCTGTAAACCCCAGGGGTAGAAACAATGGGACCCAAAAATGGATCAAGATTACACGTTTAATGGTCTTACCAACAAATCATTGGTCAGGAAATGAGCAACAATTAATTAATTAATTAATTTTTGTACTTCCCTGCCTGTTACTTTAAAATTTAATCAAGCATTTTGGTTACAAACATCAAATTTCCCAGATTCCAGCTTTTCCATTCATTCCGTTCAAAAAAGTTCATGCTAATTTTCATGCTAAATGATTCTGACTAATGATGTGTGTGTGTGTCTGTGTGTCTGTGTGTCTGTGTGTGTGTGTGTGTGTGTGTGTGTGTGTGTGTGTGTGTGTGTGTGTGTATGTATGTATGTATGTGTGTGTATATATATATATATATATATATATATATATATATATATATATATATATATATATATATATATATATATATTTTATTTTATTATTTTTTTTTTTTTAATTATCATTATAATTTATTAAAATTGTTTTTAGAAGTGCATACAAAGAAAGAAGGTGGTGATGAATTGAGGAGGTTTCCGTAGCTGAAACCTTGTAAACTGTTCTGCATGAGAACCTTTTGCCTGCTTAATGCGGCATATCTGCGAACCTTTTTGCATTTGTTTCCATTCTGCCAGTGTGCAAAGAGGTGACATGCAAAATTGACATCAGATAATTATAGAGGCAGTGTGTGCGCTAGCGTTCTCTAACTGCCCTCTTGAATGTTCCGCATAGAGCAGAGCGTGTTGTACAACATGCATGCGTTAAATAAACGACTCGATGAGCGGTTTTAATTTTATAACCGCATTTGTTTTGCTGACAGGAATTCAAGAAAATTCCCAGGTTCACGTTAATATGCTAATAATTAACATGTCACATGGTGATGTTTCCCGTAAGGAGATGTTTATGAACTTGTGGATGATGTAAAAACGTATACATATGAGAGATTATATTAGACTGAATGGAAATATTGTGTACATTTGTTAAATGAAGTGAAATGAAATGACCAATTAGACAAATTGCTTTCAAAGTGCAATCATCCAATCAAACAGTCCATTACTAAACTCCTGGAATTCTCTCCACATTACACTCTCCAGATTGAATAAAATGGTGCGAAAAACCAAAAACATAGAGCATTTTTTTTTTTTCTGAAAGGATGGAGCGTCACGTTTATTTGCAACTGTGCATTTTCTGTCCTTCCGCTTTCGAAATTTAGCACATTCATTTATTTTTTCTTTATTTCCTTCACACAAATTCTTTAATTTGAGCATTCTGTTGCATTTCCCTTCTCTCTTTCTTATTACTTACTTTTGTTTGCACTTCTGATCCTTCTTTCTTTCTTTCTTTTGTTTGTAATTTTTTGTTATTTTTTGCACTTTGTTTCTTTCTCTTTTGCACTTTTGTTTGCATTTTCTTTCTTCGTGCCTTTTCTTTTTTCATTTTGTTTCTTTCTTTCTTTCCTTCTTTCTTTTCTTTTTGCTCTATCTATCTATCTATCTATCTATCTATCTATCTATCTATCTATCTATCTATCTATCTATCTATCTATCTATCTAGCGCACTTTCTTTATTTTGCACTTTCTTTGCTTTTTTATTCTTGTATTCATAAACCCTTTTTAGAACTGTGGTGAGCAGAAAAGCATCTCAGAAAGACTCAGAATGACGTGTCAAACCCTGAGGTGAATAACTTACAGCTGCAGATTCCAATTCCTATCAGCCGAAGTACAAGAACCTAAGAGCATGAAACCTGATCGGAGTAAAATCAACTTTATATGAAGCTTTTAAGGAAACTGTTGACCTGCATGATTTTACGCATTGCTCTGCAGTCACATGATCGGCTGCTGGCGCTGTTTTTTTTGTTTGAGTGGAAATCCTAACACCTTTTGTTTTTGCTCCTTTTATGGACAGAACACAGAGCTGACCAGCACAGCGGGCTACGACGCTGTCATCCAGCACCTCAATGATGGCAGGAGGACTTGCAAAGAGATTGAGGACTTTATGAAAGCCAGGTAAGGAATAAAATTGGACACAGGCATTCTACTGCATTATACCAAGCAGCTGTGATTATATGGGATAAGCAGAATCGTAAATGTTTCCAGCGTGACACAGAGAACATGACAGTGTCAAAGTACAATCATTATGTTACGTCCTATGTAGCGTATTTACATTGTATACATTATGTGGACAAAAGAAGTTACACACGTGTTTTTTCACCAAACTGTTACCAAAAACTTTGATTTACACACATATGGTGTGTTTGGGGTGTAAGTATAGGGTGTGTTTGGGGTGTATGTATAGGGTGTGTTTAGGGTGTATGTATAGGGTGTGTTTCGAGTGTATGTATAGGGTGTCTTTCTGGTGTATGTATAGGGTGTCTTTGTGGTGTATGTATAGGGTGTGTTTGGGGTGTATGTTTAGGGTGTGTTTGGGGTGTATGTATAGGGTGTGTTTGGGGTATATGTATAGGGTGTGTTTGGGGTGTATGTATAGGGTGTCTTTGTGGTGTATGTATACGGTGTGTTTGGGGTATATTTATAGGGTGTGTTTAGGGTGTATGTATAGGTGTCTTTGTGGTGTATGTATAGGTGTATTTAGGGTGTATGTTTAGGTGTGTTTGGGGTGTATGTATAGGTGTGTTTAGGGTGTATGTATAGGGTGTCTTTGTGGTGTATGTATAGGGTGTATTTGGGTGTATGTTTAGGGTGTGTTTAGGGTGTATGTATAGGTGTGTTTAGGGTGTATGTATAGTGTCTTTGTGGTGTATGTATAGGGTGTATTTGGGTGTATGTTTAGGGTGTGATAGGTGTGTTAGGGGTATATATATAGGTCTATTTAGGGTATATGTATAGGTGTGTTTAGGGTATATGTATAGGGTGTGTTTGGGGTATATGTATAGGTCTGTTTGGGGTATATGTATAGGGTGTGTTTAGTATATATATAGGGTCCGTTTGGGGTATATATATAGGTGTGTTTAGGTGTATGTATAGGGTGTATTTGGGTGTATGTATAGGGTGTGTTTGGGGTGTATGTATAGGTGTGTTTAGGTATATATATAGGTTGTGTTTGGGGTGTATGTATATAGGGTGTGTTTAGGGTGTATGTATAGTGTGTTTGGGGTGTATGTATAGGGTGTGTTTAGGGTATATGTATAGGGTGTGTTTGGGGTATATGTATAGTGTGTTTGGGGTATATGTATATAGGTGTGTTTGGGGTATATGTATAGGGTGTGTTTGGGGTATATGTATAGGGTCTGTTTGGGGTATATGTATAGGGTGTGTTTGGGGTGTATGTTCGGGGTGTATGTATAGGGTGTGTTTGGGTGTATGTATAGGGTGTGTTCGGGTATATGTATAGGTTGTGTTTGGGTGTATGTATAGGTTGTATTTGGGTGTATGTATAGGTTGTGTTTGGGGTATATGTATAGAGTGTGTTTGGGGTGTATGTATAGGGTGTGTTTGGATGCAGTAGCATTATATTTACCCTTCATTTGAACTGGAAAACTAAAACCTCTTCCAGCCTGACAATGCACAAGTCAGTCATGGGTTGGAGTTTGAGTGAAAGGTCTTGATTGGCCTGTTCTAGGGCTCTTCTGAGCACCTTTGGGGTAAACTAAAGTGTTGACTGCACCCCAGGCCTCCTCACCTCACCAACATCAGTACCTGGATTTACTAACACTCTTGTGGTGGAATGAATCTCACACAAATCTCCACAAACACACTCAAAAATCTAGTGAAACATCTTCCCAGAAGTGTGGACCTTATAATAACAGCAAATGGGAACCAAATGTTTTTTTTTAAAAAGCACATACCAATCTTATGGTCCAGAAAACGTTTAATCACCATTGTGTAGATTATGCAGAGAGGCTTCTAAAAACATTCTGTAATAATGAACTATAGTACTTATTGTATAAATGACCATTACTGCATCACATAAGGGAAGGGACAGTGAGGCAAATGAACTCTGTTTTGTTATCTAGCACCTCTCTCACTTCCTGTAGGCTGTTAACATCTTTACAGGTTTGGTTACGCTCAGAGTCAGAGAGCATGTTAACGTTGCCAGATTAATGTTGGCTGGATGTTCTAAGGTTTTGCTTTAATGCCACCCTCTTCTACTGAAACTCTCTAGCAGGTTTAGATCAGGACATACTGTTTCTCACTTCCACTGACCAAAGCGCTCAGTAATATTTTTATCCTTTTTTTTCGTGGTTGCCATTAATGCGAGCAAACTTTCTGTCTCTTTCTTTCTTTCTTTCTTTCTTTCTTTCTTTCTTTCTTTCTTTCTTTCTTTCTTTCTTTCTTTCTTTCTTTCTTTTTCTTTCTTTCTTTCTTTCTTTCTTTCTTTCTTTCTTTCTTTCTTTCTTTCTTTCTTTCTTTCTTTCTTTCTTTTTTCTTTCTTCCTTTCCTTCCTTCCTTCAGTAGTAACTTTTTGGTGTAAGAATGTTGCTATAAACAATGCCTGTGAAATGTTTTGAATGATCGAGTCTTTTATGGTTTTGGAGAGACACATGCATGTTCTTATTGTTTCTATTATGTTATCTAGGTAAAAATAACAGTATGAAGATTTCCTTTGACCAAACAAATCTATAAATGTCCCGATGTACTTTATTTTCATTGAAAAATCCTCCCTTAGCATGAACAGCAGCTTTTACAGACACTCGGTGCCTGGACAGTTTGTTTCTCCAAACTTTCAGCTAAAATACTTTGCCATTGTGCCTCTTGTAAAACTTGTCAAAGGTCTTCTTCACTAGTTAGATGTTTCTTTCTTGTGACCCTGACAGAATATTTGGCCCTAGCATCGCACTCCTGACAGAATAATCGGCCCTAGCATCGTGTTCCTGACAGAATAATCAGCCCTAGCATTGCGTCTCTGACCGAGTAATCTGGCCAAACATGGACAGATGCACCAAAACGTTGGGCTTGCCCCGCCCTAAACTGGCAAATTAAGGACACATGCAAGACGAGAGATATTTTGAAGCACAGCCCCCATCGGGGTTTTTAAGGGCATGAACAAAGCTTTGACATTCCAATCAGTCCTTGATGACATCTTAAGACAGCTGTCCCTTTGGCCCCTTTGCCCTGCTGGGGGGCTGCCCAACCGGGCACACTCCCCTGCCCGTCAGCCATGGTGTGAAGGCTCCAAGGTGTTCTACGGTTAGGATTAGGGTACCTGGTGGTCTGCCTCAAGTGTCCGCTGGCACCCGACTTTTCTAATGCTCCGGCTCCAAGATGTTCGTGCCTGTCCAGTTACTGGTTTGCACTATGGACTGGTTTTTTTTGGTTTTCTGTTTTTGTTCTCAGTTTGCCATGTCTGATTTTTGGATTGTTTTTTCGATTTCTGGTTTTGGTTCCGTCTGCATTGCTCTGTCTGCCGGCACTCGTATTTTGGACTATTTTTCGGACCCCTGCATGTTCTTTCATTAAAGACTGTATTTTTGAACTCTCTGTTTGCATCCTGCATTTGGGTCCTTCCAGTCTCTGCACACTGACACATACCTAATCTTATGGTCAGGTGTCCACAAACTTTTGTCTATATAGTGTGTCTCACAACATTTTTTTTTTTATTTCCCAGAGCAGCTCTCAGTTTCAATGACACCAACATTAACCAGTAATAACAGTTGTGTACTTGCTGTCCTTATAGAGCTGCAATTGAGGAGAAATACGCGAAGGAGCTCCTGGGGTTGTCCAAGAAGGTGTGCGGCCATAACGAAATGAAGTAAGTGACACAGATAATAAAATAAACCAAAAAAAGGTTGCGTTGTTTTTAGAGGATGAGAACCCGAAGTTATTATCTTCCTGTAAAGGCATAGTGTACTGTTCTTAAAGCACAGCAATTAGCGAACTTGTTTGTGTTTTTTTAACAAAAGCATGACATGACATTTATAGACTCCTGGTTCCTGTGAGGAAGAATCGGAATGCTGGGCATCAGCTTTAGGAACATTTATAATGACTATGTAAAAATAATTTTTAGAATTTTTTTTTATTACTTATCTTATCTAAGATACAGTGGATTTTAGGGGTGTAAAGGTACAAGTATTCGTACCAAACTTTTTTGTTACAGGGCTTTTGGTTCGGTACACATGTGCGGAACATAGTTAAAATCTGAGTTCCTTCAGGAACGTATTAAGTGGCGGACCGCAAGTTTTCTTAGTCTAGTTTAGTGTTTTATGTCCAGCTTCAAGAATTTATCTTAAAAGTAAAATATCCTGACAATTCCACTTATCGTGGGAGTGAATAAATGAAGGTTGATTTTATATCAAATGTAAAACACACACATCTGTATTACCCAAATGGGGTCATGTACATTTACAAGTATAAAATGAAATTCTTTCTTTTCATATCTCAGCGATGTTAGGAAGCTGGAGTCAGAGTGCAGGATCAGCCATGACACAGCACCCCTGTAGCACATGATCAGCCATGACACAGCACCCCTGTAGCACAGCGGGTTAAGGGCTTCGCTCAGGGGCCCCAAGAGTGGCAGCTTGGCGATACCTGATCTTGAACCCCGACCTTCTGATCAGTAACCCAGAACCTTAACCACTGAGCTACCACCTCTCTGGAGCAAAGAGGGTTAAGCTTATGCTCAAGGGCCCAACTGTGGCAGCTTGTTGCTGCTGGAGCTTTAACCCCTGACTTTCTGATCAGAACCCGAAACCTTTTAAGACCTGGCCTCGATAAAGGATTGGATAATTTTCCGTCTCAAGCTTGACTTGAGCCGTAATAAAATTTGATATGTTAGTGTTCACAGATCCACACGTTACACTCAAAATATAATTTGGGCTTTTTGGTATTGTTCAGATGGAATGAATATGAGTCTGAGTATAAGAAACCAAGCGAGCAGATTTAATGGCATTGTTCCAATATGCCTTTTAATGCACACTTGTCGACTTCCTCTCTCCATTTCCTCATGGTCGGGTATCCATTACCATCACGAAGGCAGCTTTATTACCCTGTTAGATAAAGGCTGACATCACTGTAGGCTTCAGAAGCAGAACAGAATGGATTGTGATGTGGATGTGGTTTAGAAAGAAAGAAAAAGAAAGAAAGAAAGAAAGAAAGAAAGAAAGAAAGAAAGAAAGAAAGAAAGAAAGAAAGAAAGAAAGAAAGAAAGAAAGAAAATGTAATAGTCCTGTGATATGAATAGTAATATTTGAAACACATTATTAGGATACTTTTAAAATAATTATTTATAGCACTTTTTATTTTTGTTAATTTATTCTTATGTATCATCATAAAGATTGGAAAAAAAAATTATAACATTTTTGAACAAGTTTATGTCTTTAATTTTCATTAGCTTTTTCATTCTAAGTTCAAGTTTATTTCTATGGCACGTTTCACAATGGACATTGTCTGAAAGCAGCTTTACAGAACTTAAGAATGAAAGGGAATGATGTGTGTTTATCCCTGATGATGAAACCTGGTGTGACTGTGGTGAGGAAAAACTCCCCCTTTTAGATGTTATGAGAAAGAAACCTTGAGAGGAACCAGACTCAAAAGGGGAACTCATCTTCATTTGAGTGAGACCAAGAGTGTGATTATAAACCTTTAAAACAATATAAAACATCAGAGAGTGAGAACCAACTTCAGTGTGTGATTAGGAGTAATGTCCTTTCTACAGTCTTATATTCAAATTTTATTTGTCACATAAACAAAATAAAATGTATACTGTCAGGTGACGTTGTGGAACCAGGAGCTACTGAGCGACTCATAAAATAGCTCAACATTTAAGATCATCACAACAGTTACTCCTCCATACCAGAGCCTTTAACACTCAGAGGACTAGTGTCCAAACTCTACATGAAGTGGGATCTGAATGGGGCCGGTACATCCATTTTATTTGTTAGTTTGTCTTCATACACACTGTCTTGCACACTGACGTTGGACTGATACGTTAGAGCAGTATGACAACCGATTATTATTTCTAAATGATTTATGACCACTGGTTGCGATTGAACGAACGACACACAAACTGACGCTCTGGTGTTTCTTGTCTATTCTTAGCACGCTGAAGCGATCCCTTGATGTCTTCAAACTGCGTAAGTATGGAACTGCGAGCATTGTGAAACTGAGTACAGTTTGGTAATTGTTTGATAGTATTTACGCTTGTGATGGATCTCTTTTTTTCGTGTGTGTGGTGTGTGTGGTGTGTGTGTGTGGTGTGTGTGTGTGTGTGTGTGTGTGTGTGTGTGTGTGTGTGTGTGTGTGTGTTTTGATGTATACAGAGACTGAGCAAGTCAGCATGTCTCACTTGCATTTGGCCCAATCCATACGGGAAGAAGCCAAAAAGTTAGAAGAGTTCAGAGAAAAACAGAAAGAAGCAAAAAAGAAGGTGAAGTCGAATATCACACCCACACACACCCACACAACAAATTCTCACCTTTGAAATCTTATTGCAGGTCAACCAAGATACAGCACTGACAGTACAGTAGTTTCAGCCACAGATTTTATTTAAATGCACCAGTCTGAAGACGTCGTCGTTTCTATAGTTACCGTAATTTTGTAATTCACAGCGTTTTGCAAAAATATCGATTTGCATTAAAGACACTCGTGATGAAACGAGTGGTATTAGTACACTAAAGGTTTTTGCAAGAAAACCTTTATTAAACTATTATGGGATGGAAGGAGTCTCCAGTGTCAGTGCTTTATAACAGTCAGTGCTGAAGCTGTCGCTTCACCAAACAGTTTCTGCATTCATGCAATCAAGACAAACAGAGTTTTATTTATTTATTTATTATATGTACCTTCAAGGGAAAAAATAAAAGGAAGGCGGGAAGGAAGAAAGATGAAAAGAACAGCTGTTTACAAAAGCTTTAAGTGATAACAGGAACCTAACCTAGTGTTGTGGGCAGTTGACAACATTACAATATACTTTTATTATATATTTTTTTTATATTTTTTTATTATATAATTTAATATATATATACTTTTAAAATTTTTATAACTAGATGGAAATAAAGTTAAAATAAACTATGATATTGCTTTCAATAATGTGAGAACTTTTGTTAATCAGCTTTCTGTGCAAAGCATAAACTCACACCATCTATTATATCACCTTTGGTGTTGTTCATTTCCTGTAACAGCATTTTCAAATGCATTTCATTCTGGTCAATCATTATTAGCTTTAAAGGTATTTTACTATATATTTATTATTATATTTATTTATTATATTTATTATTATATTAAATGACATTACATTATATTATATTGCATTACATATTATATATTATATTATATTATATCATATTGCACTATATATTATATTACATTATGTGTGTGTGTTTGCAGGTGGAGCAGCAGATGGACGTGCTGCACAAACAGAAAGCAACACAGTACAAGAAAACCATGGAGGTAATAGTTTCCCCTTTGTTTATTGATTTCAACAGGGGGAAGCTGTGATGGTGTTGTGACCAGGAAGTAGGAAATATCAAGTATGTAAAGAAGAGAGAGATGAGCAGTGCTGGCAAACAGAAGCAGGGCGAGTCAGCATGCGAGGATAAAGTGCTTAGTTTGTATTGGCTGCTATTTCTCTGTTACATTCTCTCAAAGTTTTTAATTTGGTTGTGTTGATTGGCATGAAGTGTGTCTGAGAATGCAGGAACAGGAACAGAAAAGAAAACAGTAGTGTTTGAAGAGATATATTAACCTCTACAGCTTTTTTTTTTTTTTTTATTCAAATCATATTAAATCTAAGTCCTAGGCATGTATGTTTGTTTGATGTAGAAGTAAAAAAAAGTAGAAATCATTTGAATATAGTCTAAATGTATCTACTATTTCCTGGAACCAAATCTGCATATATTTATTTTGGTCAATATTTCCTTTTTGAAGTAAAGTGTAAAAGCATCCCAAACAGCTTCAATAAAATACATTTTATTTAAAAAAAAAAAAAAAAACAAAAAAAAAAACTATATACATATATATAAATTTTGATTAGACGTCGTCACTGTTTACATTATTTCCTGTAACTGAATTACAATAGTGTAAATATTGTTAAAAAATTACCCCATGATAAGGTATCCACTTAAAAAAACTCTTCATTTATGTACATTTGTATAGCAATTGTTGCCATATCAGTACCCAAATCTGAAGTATAATATACTAGCATACATAGTTATAACTAAATTCATTTTACAATTTTTTAGACAGTTTTTGAACTAAAAAAAAAAAAAAAAAAAACAGCCAGCTACAATGGCTTAGGACTGCAATTTTCATAATTACTTCTGCATTTAAGGACCCATCACTGAACAGCACATCTCAACAATGGTAGAACTGTAATGAATGGACATTTAGAGTCACCCAGATGAGGATGGGTTCCCGTTTTGAGTCTGGTTCCTCAAGGTTTCTTCCTCCTACCATCTCAGGGAGATTTTTCTTGTATCTGTCGCTACTGGCTCACTCATTAGGGATAAAGTTATAGGCACTAACATATGACTCCATATTTTATACTCTCTTTATTTCTGTAAAGATACTTTGCGACAATGTCTGTTTAAAATTATATACAAATAAAAGTTAATTGAATTCAGATGGCACAGTAGAAGATTGCTAGCATGAGTAGCAGTTCCAAAGATAGCTGACATGCACACACATGAGATGTTTAGCGTCTTTATACACATTTGTCTTGCTGGTAAATTCTAAAGTTAAAGGAATGTGTAAAGATTTCACTGCTTAGTGTGCCTGTTTTCTGTTTTTTTTTTTTTACTTGTAATGCTAGGTTGTGGGTTTATCTGTTTCTAATAATGCAAATTCTGTGGCTATGGTGTTTGTTTATGCTACACTAAAGCCTATCATGTGAAACCGTGAACTTGCTGAGGTAAAAAACACCCTAAATAACTATTTCAGCTTTCATACTCATTTGTAATAAAGTTTTGCCATATATTAGCCAATACTGTACAATAAATAGCATATCCTGAAAAAAAATTTATAGTGATTCTACTAGTGGAGTGATATTTCACCAGCTAGCATGATTAGCAGGTCCATACCTAGCTGACAAACATAGTTTCATGCATATGAACTTTTTTTTTGGAAGTCCTGCCTGTTAAGTTGGAAACAGTTTATTAGAGTTAATCATGTGTGATTCACTTTATATCTACTAGATTAGCTTGTTTATGTTGCTAATTCCTGATGAGACCGTTTACTCGTAATGCTAGTTAAAAGTATTTTAAGTAATGCTAATTTTGTAGATCAAGGGGTTTTTAATGCTAGCTCATGGTTAAGCTTGTAAAATTGTGAATCTGTAGGGGGAAAAACTCTGAATGACCATTTCAGTTTTTGAAATGATTTATCAGATCAGTTATCAAAAAGAGATCAGTGAATTTTTTGTCTATTAGAGTTCACATGTCCACTCAGAATGTACTAGAATATGATAGAACACTCACCTGTGATTATGGTTTGGCATGTATTAATGATATTAATAATAATATTAATAATAATCATATGTTTAATTTATATAGCTCCTTTCCCAATCTAAGGGGTGACTTTACAATAAAGAACACTATTTGACAATCAGTAAATCATATGGACATTTACTCAGACTTTAACAGCGGCCAATGAAGTTGTATATAGCAGTTCTATCAAATTGTACAGACCATCACATCTATACAAATGACAGAAATCAATGTCTAGATGGCTTAGAAAGCATAAGAAATATAAGTATGTAAATGTACACATTATGACTGGAGATATTGGTAGAATAAACAGGTTTCGAGCTAAGATCTTAGATCTACTCATAGATACAACTGGTTGTCCTGAGTACTAGGGGGAGTGAGTTTATTAGCTTAGCTCCTATAACAGAAAAAGACCTGCTGCTCATTGAATCAAAGATAGAAACTATGAATAATTAACAGTTCACACCTAGTCATTTGGGCTGTTGTATTGTAATAGCAATTAATAGCTATTAATAGCAAATCCTCTCAATCTTGAGTAATTCTACCGGTGAAGTGATGTTTAGCAGGCTAGGTACATAGCTAGCTGACAAACATTTTTCTTTATCAACTTTTTGTAACCTTTACTTTGCATTATTCCTTTCTGTTAACTGAGATAGAAACAGTTTATTTAAGCTAGTTGTGTGTGATTTACTTGATTTCTGCTAGGTTAGCTTGTTTACTATGCTAATTCCTGAGAAGACCATTTACTGTAATTGGAGTTACAGTACACACGTGTGTGTGTGTGTGTGTGTGTAGTTGATGCTTGGGGTTAATGCTAGGTCATGTCTTAGACTGTCAAATAGTTCACTGCTGGAAAGCAAAAGTCCCATAATGACCAGTTCAACTTTTAAATATGTTTACCTGGCATAGTAGTGCTAGTGCTACCGGATCGTCAAACAGAGATCAGCATACTTTTTTATCAGAGTTCATAAAAACTGAGAAGGCACGTGCTTGCTCCACCTGACAGTACATGACAGATCAGCGCTGTGCTGCATATCCCGTGCGGGAACTGAAGAGGAAGTGAATATCTGCAGCTCATTTATGCAGTGATGAAAAGGAAGTCCCAAAACTAACTTGCTTGTATTAATAGAATCTAAAACCTCAAGACAAGATGTATATAGATAGCTAGAACACATTTATGCAAAAACACTGAGCATTTACACTGAACAAAATGATAAACGTAACACTTTTGTTTTTGACCCCATTTTTCATGAGCTGAACTCAAAGGTCTAAGACTTTCTATGTACACAAAAGGCCTATTTCTCTCAAATATTGTTGGCATTGTGCTGTATGATAAAACCTTTTATTGTGGCCAGCCTGAGGCTAAATTGTGCAGTTTTATCACACAGCACAATGCCACAGATGTTGCGAGTTTTGAGGGAGCGTGCAGTTGGCATGCTGACTGAAGGAATGTCCACCAGAGCTGTTGCTCTTAAATTGAATGTTCATTTCTCTACCATAAGCCGCATGCGGTTGCGACCACCTGTTTAATCTGTCTAATCAACATCTTGATATGCCACACCTGTGAGGTGGTTGGATTATCTCGGCAAAGAAGAAGTGCTCACTGACACAGATTTAGACATATTTGTGAACAATATTTGAGAGAAATTGGCCTTTTGTGTGCAAAAAGTCATTTTTTTATTGAGAAAAATCTTTGAGATCAGCTCATGAAAAAATGGGGGCAAAAACCAAAGTGTTGCGTTTATAATTTTGTTTAGTGTACACTGACATTTAATGTATGTACTGTAATTTTTTAAGTAT